>NW_004524716.1:4667924-4669325 GCF_000260255.1 Octodon degus | reverse complement strand
GGTGTGGACTCCTGCAGTGGATCTCCTTGGTTCTGCTTCCTGCCTGTCCACTGCCAAGTGCTGCCTTGCAAGGCTTCTTTCCGCAAGCACAGTTCCCACCACATCCCTCTCCTATTTGGAACTTCGTCATTTCCTTTTGTCCGCTAAGTCTGACCAAACTGCCTTTCCTGGGTTTAGCTTCCATGATACACTTATCCACTCATTTATCAATATTTTTATCTAGTGTATTGATTTCATGCCATTCATATCAAGCAATGTAAGAGTATACAGATACTATGATGAAGAAGATTGAAATACTTCCTGAATGAACCTATAAGTGGTGAAGAAAGTAAAAAACATGATAACTATAAACAGATGTTATGAAAGGAACAAAAACAAGGATTTAAAGAAACTAGTAAGAATATCTTCTTTATGTAAATTGTCAGAAAAGACTTCTCAGAAGAAAGGACACCTACTTACTCATTTTAATGTTTGTGCAAATAGCCCCCTTACTATTAATCATTCAGATATATTTAATATGGTTGCATATTTTTGTTTATAGATATTATAAAATGTGTGTTGTCTCTTGCACATGTTATTTACATCTGAACTAAATTCTATGTATCCTTTAGTTTTTTATTTTTACTTTTAAAAAATTAATTTACTTACTATTTTAATGAGAAAGAAATAGCAATGAGACAGTTTCAAAACAGGTTAGTAGGACAGTTACAATAATTAATACATTGAAAAAGTTGAGAAGGATTTTTTTTTGGCTGACTCAAGTTGCCTTAAGGGTGGGTCTGGTAAGGCATGGGGAGCTGGGGATCGAATCATGATCCCCCAACAACTGAGCTAGCCCTCAAGCCCCGATTTTTACTTATTTTTTAATTCAGCTATGTTGCTGTAGTTTACTTGTATTGAACACTTTGAACTAAATTTCTGAAGAGCACTACATAGTTGGAATCCATTTGTATTTGCATTTAACTTAACTTTTCTGCTGGGAATGATCTTCCTCCAACTTGCCATTACTATAGGTAAAGGTGCAGCGGGCATTGCCGCACATGTTCTTACAGATCTGTATGAGAAAGTGTGGAACACATACCCAAGAGCAGAACCACTAAGCCGCAGAGTAGACCTACACTCAGGCTAATGAAATAGTCTCCCTTCCCTCAGTGCAAGAAGGTTCCTGTAGCAGCTGTAGCAGTGGAGCTGCACTCTCATCAGTATTTGACATTATCCAAATTCAGGGCCAGGGAGATGGCTCAGTAGAATAAGTGCTTGCCTGACAAGCACAAGGGCCTGAGTTCAATACCTGGTTCCGCCATAAAAAACCCCAGAATTCTGGACTTATGTGCAAACATGAGAAGCATAGAATTCTTTATCCTATTTTTAAAATATAATCTAATTTTTAAATGTTTTTTT
>NW_004524716.1:4655949-4665697 GCF_000260255.1 Octodon degus | reverse complement strand
CTACACTTTATTTTCATAAAAATGGGCTGGCTATATTTAGAAGTTTAATGAAATACTATATATCAACATGACTATGTCTTAGAAATACAGTTGTGTAAAACGTTTATGCACAGTTCTGTACTATTTGTGAAAAAGTATATGAAACATGAAAACACTCAAGCTTTTGCTGAAAACCATAGTATTTTAAGTATGTGTTATGGATTCTGTTATGGATGCCCTAGGTATATACATTATTTGGAGAGTTGCTAGGTATCAACTTTAGAAGAGTTCACGAAGGAAATGGGAAGGATGAATCAGAAAGTTAGAGCTTTAATTTTATATATGTAAATGTCTTTAAAAATCAAAAGTAAAAATTTCAAAGAAATTAATACCTGGAAGTTTTATATGTATGTAAATAAGTATAAATGTACACATATTTATATGAGTACATATAAACAGATATTTCTGGAGTTTAACTATATTTGAAATGTTTAATTATTAGTACTTCTGTGGTAAAAGAGAGAAAGCCTTTAGAAGAAAAGGCTCTAAAACAGCTCTAAAGAGATTAAAAATCTTTTTATTAATCATTATAGTCAAGATTAATAAAACTTGGAATTTATACCTTGCTATATCTTAAATATTTACCAACAACTGAAGGAAAATACACAATTTATAAGCAATGTTAGTTTTCTTTTTAAATCTAAGCCCAATCGTTATATTTTTAAACAAAGAAACTGCCAAAATTTATGAAGTCCTATAATCTTTCCAGTGATTTATGGGTAGCAATTATAATATACTGAATTTTTTTCTGATTTTTCTTAGGAAAAGTTAAACTTTTTAAAATTATATAATAATTACTAAGCCTTCACAGTAAAATTACCACTAGACTTAGGAAGGATTATTATTTCTACATTGGAAAAGTCAGATTCCTTAATAGTGTGAGTATTGGGCATAAGACAGGAAAAATGACATTTTATTTCCCAGGGTCATTTCTATTTTTTCCATGCCCTTTGCCCACAAAATGTGAAATGGCTATTTTGTTTCTTTGCTTTGCTTATGGGCCGGAAAGTCTATAGAGAAGCTAGTCAACTTTAATACAGCTCTTTTCACCTACCTCTGAAATATGAGTAACCTATTTCAAATGTGATTTTTGTTTTCTACATAGAGGAAAAAATCTGTTGGCAGCATTAGCTTACTTTAAGCATCTTAATTATCTCGTTAGGAGCCAAAGAAATTGTTTAAAAGGTGTGATTTTTAAAAAATCATAAGTATGTTATTTTCTAGCCGTATTTACGTTTAACATTAGCATAATTGATCTGAGGTCAAAACTAGTAAAAGCCATAAACTGTTAATGTAGCTCCACCTGTTGAGTACTTCCACATTGCATTTGGCTGTGTGACAAATTGAGAAGATATTAGTTGTTTTAATTCTGGAACATTAATTTTTACTACAGAAATCACTGATCCTCAAGGAAAAATTAATTTCTTGCTTTGATGAGGAAAAGCCAGTGTTGAATTAGGCTAATTATGTGTCTGTTCAGTAAATTGTCAAATAATATAATTAGAATGTCCAGAAAAACATTTTAAAATTACATACACATAGACTACCTTTCTACATAACCTTTTTAGTTTTCACCTTTTCTTTCCCACATATTTCACTTTATCAAAACAGTTCATTATGTACCTTAGAACAAAATTCTTTGAGTTAAGCTCATCATCCTTTACTCCTACTTTTAGTGCCAGTTAATCTTATAGGAGAGCACTGATCCTTTTAAATCCACAAATTAGGCCTTAATTCAGAACTCATGTACAACAAACTGTAGAAATAATCAACTTCCTGGCCATGGTAGAAATAGTAGTAAAATAACCACTTATATTCAAATCTTGGCTTTGTTATTTAGTGACTGTGTAATTTTGACAGAGTTAACTTCTCTATGCTTTAGTTTTCTTAATCTATTAAACAAGAATTATAGTTGTGAATACTATGAATTAATAGACGGTTAGCATTTAAATTAGAATTCTACAATAGAAGAACTGTATAAATGATGCTCTTATTAGTAAAGAGTACTTGAGAAACTAGTTCTTTCCCATACCGCTGCCCCCTGCTCTCCTGAGAGTATTTTGGCCTCCTTTGGGCCAATGGAAGATACTCAGAGAGTCAAAATCTTTGGTGTAAAGAGCGAAGCAGAGCCATGCTGGGTCATGTTGTTCAGACTTTCCATTCAGCCTCAGTGCTTTCAGCTGCTGTTATTCGTCCACCTCAGGAAACTTCTATGGAACACCTAAGCCTCCAGCAGAACCCAGCCCTTTCCAGCCAGATCCGGTTGATCAGGTCCTCTTTGATAATGAGTTTGACACAGAATCCCAAAGAAAACGAACTACATCTGTCAGCAAGATGGAAAGGATGGACAGCTCTCTACCTGAGGAGGAAGAGGATGAGGACAAGGAAGCCGTAAATGGCAGTGGGAATGCAGGTTTGTAAACAAATGAAGGACTTCTAGGCTGACTTTACTGTGACGCTGAAAATAGAAAAATGCTCGTGCAACATTTGGAGAACAATTGATAGACTCCTTTGTTTTGAAAAGATTGTGTATGGAACAATATAAACTTCTGTAAACCATTCTGTAAGCTAAAATGAGTTGTTCCTATTTTTATTAATCAACCACAAGGTGTCAGTAATCAAAATAATATTCCATTACCTTATTGCTTAAAATATTTGAGATTAATCACTGATGCTGGAATATGGGGTTCCTGTTGGCCTAAATCCTACTTTATAGGATAAGAATAAAACGTAGATGTTCTTTAATGTAACCTTCAGCCCAAATAAAATATATAAAACTTAGAAATTTTCTATTAAAAATAATTTGTTACTAATATTTTAAATTCAAATTCTGAATCTACTCAAAAGTTCTAAATGTGACTCCAATTTTTGTTTTGCTTGACTTTAATATTTTTCATCAAGTGGAAAGCCAAAGAAATGAAAGGAAGAGAATCTGTTCCTTTTGACTATCCCTACCTAAGTAGTGATTGCCTAGGAAGCACTCTCATAGCTGAGAGAAGAGCTGTGGAACCCGAGAATCACAGCCAGACATACTTCGCTGCTGTTTATTGGGATGACACCATTCAGAATAGTAGAACATAAACATCTTAAGGCTGAGTTTTTGGTTTTTTATTTACTTTTATTCATTACTGTATTCCTTGCATCAAGAACAGTGCCTGGCACATAGTAGGAACTATAAAAAAATATTGACCATGACTTCAGATTTGCAGAACCCATCTCCTTATCACTTTCCCAAAGCACTTTGAGCTTTTCCTTCATTAGTTATTAAGATTTACTATGGCAAGGTTTAGTGACACACACCTGTGTTGTACAGGAGGCTTTAACTGACTCATTCTGGTCACTGTATGAGAATAGGCAAGAAACATGAGGGCAAGAAAAGTTTTACTAGTGGAAGTTCAAAGCTGTGGTGGCATGAGGCCAAGAGAGAACTACAACAGTGGAACGTGAAGTCACAGGCATGCACACTCTCAAGGAGAGAAATGGGATGGTTGCTAGAAGGAGAAGAATTGTTTTTTTTTTTTTTTAATATTGGGGAAACAACATTTTTACACGATGCAGATTATCTAATAGCTTGGGAAGGTTGATGGTGCAGGCACAGGCATGACTCGGGCATCCAGTTTATTACGGGCCAGCATGCCTTAGCTGGGAACAAGGTGTCTCCAGGGTCCTAGATGGTGGTGAAGATGAGCAACCGTGGTGATGTAGATAAGGGTGGGAGCTGGGAAAGGTCCCCTTCTACTTGGCTTTGCGAAGTGAAATAGGAAACTGAGTCATCAAATGAGATGAAGGGAAAAGAAATGTTTTTTTCCCTTATGTGCAGTTTTGCTTTCCACAGCTTCAATTACCTACAACCAACCGCAGTCTGAAAATATTACTGCATATTTTGAAGAAAGCCTAGATTTGCATAACTTACTACAGTAAATTGTTATTATCCTATTCGTAGTTATTACTGTTAATCTTGTTAATCTCTTTTTGTGCCTAGTTTATAAATTGAACTTTATCATGGGAAAAGAAAAAGGACAGTATTTATGAAGCTCAGTACTACCTGTGGTTTCAGGCACCCTTGGGGTTCTTGGAACATACATCCAGAAGTGCAGAGGGAGGGAGGTCTATTGCAGATGCTTTCAAGAGAAGGAAAGTACAAAATAGTTATCCAGGAGTGGCAGAGCAAGTGGACTAAAGGTTGTACTATGTACTTGTGCATCATTAAACGCCCACTGAGGTTAGTGATCACGAACTAAAGCAGTGTGGTGCTTAGCGCTGCTGTGTTCAGTCACATGTGCCAGCATGGTATAGGTGGACGGAACAGTTAAGCAATTGCAGTTAGGCAGACACATGTAACAGTATTATGCTGGGGGCGAAGGGGTCAGGAATGCATAGAGTGATTAGAACAGGGGCAGAGGTGTAGTAAAATTTACGGATTGTATGATTTGGTTGGATAAAGGATGGTTAGAGTTGAAATACTGTAATGTTATTGAAGGCCTTTTCTCAGATGTTCTAGTTCTGAGTATTGTCTGCAGTTTGGAGTTGTCACGGTGATATTATGGAGCATCTTTGAAGTTTTAGAAATAAATTTTAATTTCAAAGTTGTAGACTCCTTAGTAACTAAATTTTAATTCACATACATACTTACCTTATAGACCTTGGGGCTCTAAAAAGAGTTTATTATTACGAGAAAATTATACTAACAATAGGAGTATATTGAATGCACTTAAAAAAATAAGTATCTTTTAAAAATGCATGTTAAAAGTATATGAAGTGGAAAAAAAAAAAGTATATGAAGTGGGCCAGCCATTGAGACTGGGCGGGCTTGGTGGCACATGCCTCTAATCCCAGCACTGGGAGGCTGAGAACAGGAGAATCACTATGAGTCCATTCTGTGTAGTGAGACCCTGTAGACCCTGTACCAAATACATTTAAAAAAAGACAAAGTGTATGAAGTGGGCCGGTGAGATAGCTCAGTGGACTAAGTGCCTGCTTATGCAAGCACAGGGACCGGGGCTCAATCCCCTATACCACATGCTTCTATACCAAATATATTTTAAAAAATAAAACAAAATAAAAATAAAAGTTGATGAAGTAATTTAGTGTATAATAGTTAAGACCATGAACCACTTATATTCAAATCTTGGCTTTGTTATTTAGTGACTGTGTAATTTTGACAGAGTTAACTTCTCTATGCTTTAGTTTTCTTAATCTATTAAACAAGAATTATAGTTGTGAATACTATGAATTAATAGACGGTTAGCATTTAAATTAGAATTCTACAATAGAAGAACTGTATAAATGATGCTCTTATTAGGCTTTATGCTGAATCCATTGTAATGTTGGTTTTTTGTTTTGTTTTATGTTTGTCTGTTTTTAGTACTGGGAATTGAACTCAGGTCCTGACACGTACTGGGTAAATGCTCTACCATTGAGCTATATCCTTAGCTCTTTTTAATTTTTTTTTTTTTAATTTTAAGTCAGGGTCTTGCTAAATTCCCCAGGCTGTCCTCTTTATGAATCTTTATGAATAACTGAAGTTATAGGTGTGTGCCACCATGCCTGGTTGCATTCCCATCTCAGTATCAAAGATTCTATGCCATGCAGGGCTGATATGAACGAGGAAATTGAAAGAGTTGAACATGTTTGTGATTTTGACATGTATAGCAGAATGTGGATGTGATAGACAAATAAATTTACAACATATAATTGTAAATAAATATGTAATATATAAATTTATGTATATGTATATCTATAATGTTTGACGTTATTTAGAAATAAATAAGGCTGTTGAAAGAAGAAAGTAAACTTACCTACTTTTTGTGCTGTTTTGTTTTGAACAATGGCAGAAAACAGAGAGAGGCATTCTGAGTCATCTGACTGGATGAAGACTGTTCCTAGTTATAACCAAACAAATAGCTCCATGGACTTTAGAAATTATGTGATGAGAGATGAAAATTTGGAACCACTCCCCAAAAACTGGGAAATGGCCTACACTGACACAGGAATGATCTACTTCATCGAGTAAGCAAACGCTGCTGCTCTTCTAGGGTGCCCTGTCACCGAGAAGGTGGTTGGAAGTGTTCTTTAGCCTCATTTGGCAAGTGCCTGTTTCACAAGAATTTTCTTTTTCTTTCTTTAAAAATAGGTTTTTTTATAATGCCAGTAACAGTTAATTCTTAATCTGATTGTTTCCCTGGATGACATTTCATTTTTATTTAACTTAGATAAAGGAAGAATGTATTTGACTTCTTATAGCAGAAGAATCAAAAATAAGTTCACATGTAGTGAAGAAAATGTGAAGTATAAAGGGCATTTTACTTTGCTTTTTTTTAACTTTCAGGTAGATTGTCCAAATTTATCAGTGTTTCAGGGATAATTATGTTGGGCATATTATTCAGCCAAATATTTTTAGTCCTAGAGTTTGGATGTGATGTATTCAGACCTCACAAGTAACTAATATAGGAAGACAGTATCACTGATCATTAGAATCATTAGTGCAGTATAATTGTACAAAAAATATTTTATTGAAAAACTATAATATTTAGGAACACTGAATGCCACATGAGTTGATCAACCTTAAATGTTATGTGTATCAAAAAGTGATATCATGCAAAAAATTTATTGGAAGTTTCATTATGACTAATTTTTATATTCTCATTTAGCTATAATTCTCACCTTTAATTTGTCCGGAGGTAGAATAGTAGTACAGTGAAGTTATAGAATGTGACAGTTAAGTAACACTTAAACTATTAAGAAGCCAAGTGCAGTAGTACATGCCTGTCCCAGTACTCTGAGAGGCTAAGGCAGGAGAACTGCTAGTTTGAGCCCAGCCCTGTCTCAAAAAATACGAAGAGGACTAGGATGTAGTTCAGTGTGAAGGTCCTAGTTTCAATCCCCAGTACTGAAAAGAAAAACAAATATCGAGGGCAGGGGACTATACTCAAAGATTATATTATAAGCAGAAATTAATCACGGGTGAGGGACTTGCATCTATTTTCTCAAATAGTCTGCTTCCAGATTTTACCAATGGAGTGAGCATCTTGCTATGCCAAGTAGGACTCTAGCATTTAAAAAACAGATTTTGAGTACATGGTAGTCTTTTTACTACATATAATACATTTTCATGTATACATAATTTATATGAACATTTAGTGACCAGGATTATATAAAACGGATAAAACCCAGGGATATGCCTTTGGACAATTTAAGGAGGTTTAAAGCACAATAAGTGCACTTTGAACTTTCATGCTGACTTTAGCATTAGATCTGGAAGCAAAGTGTAGAGATATCATTAGAAACAAATTCCAGGGGGCAACCTGCTCAGGTCCCCCTTCTGTCCCTCTCTCAGACAGAAGCTTTCTGTCCCCCAATAAATACTGTGCTCTTAAAAAGAAAAAAGAAAAGAAACAAATTCCAAGGTATTGAGTCTTGACAGTGTTTTATCCTACAAATGGGGATAAGTTAGTTCATTTTTAGGGGAGGGATTTATAAATATTTTTATAGTTAAATATTATTTAATGGATTAAAGACCTAAATATAAGGCCCAAACTATGACATTCCTAGAGGCAAACATGGCGGGGGGAGAGGTTTCACGACATTGGATTTGGTGAGGACTTTTGGAATAGTCAAAAACAAAAAAAAACATGGGCTACAAAACAGAGCAGACAAGTGGGATACAGCAAAGGAACCAATTAACAGAGTGAAAAGGCAACATACAGAATGGGGGAAAATATTTGCAGTTGGATAGAGGATAAATCTTCGGAATATAGTTGCATATTTACTATTAGATAAAGCTGTTTTTTTCGATGTGGCTAATACGTTTGATCCACATTAAATTAATATGGTGAATCTTAATTGCTTCTGTTAAAATTTGTAATTATAGGAAAGCAATATAAATACAGGTCCATGGGCTTTAGTTACTACTCTTTGGGCACTTTTTTACCTTAGGAAGTACTGGGAAACACCCTGGTATAGTACTTATATTTGCTAACTTAGCAATAAATCAAAGTTAAGCTTTTCTCAGCGAATTTGAGTTTGGTTTAGCAATATATTTCTGTGCTTGGTGTCGTGTTTGTTTTTGTTTTTTAAAACCATCTTTGTGCTGCTGGACTCCTTGCATCTTGATGCCTTTCCTTTTGCTTAAGTTAAATTAATTGGTTTTGATTTGCGGAGATCACCTTTTTTTTCCTTTCTGTATTTTTAGGGAAGGGCCTATAGGGTGTTCAGGGTCTCAGTACTAGATTGGACTCGTAGTGTTTCTCCTGTTTACAGCCTCCCAAGTGCTGGGATCACAGGCACATGCCACCATGCCCAGTTTCCGTCGCCTTCTCAGTGCGCCCCAGGGGCAGGCCAGCATGGCAGGCCCGGGAATCAAACCCCCAGCCGCTGCACCTGCTTGCAGGCACTTTAATTCACTAATTTGTTCGGCTAGCCCTGAGATTACCTCTCTGACAGAGTAAATAACATAGAGTTTCTAGAATCACTCTCAGTGTTTTTCTTATATAGATTATCCATTGTTTACTGTCTCCCTGAAAAGTTTCTGCCATGGTCTGCCAACTGATATCATATCTGGCATGGCTGTGTCATTCTGTGTGTGGCTCAGGAATTAGAAAAGGTACAGAAGATATGATTAATTCCCTGAAACTATTGCCTTCATTTCCTAAAAGTGTGGGCTATGGAGAGATTATTTGAGTTTATCTCAAGTTAAGGACACCAAGGAAAGATACCTTGTTTACATTGTTATTATCATAGTACTTTGATAACTTTTAATTTATATTTTGTTGATA
Organism: Octodon degus; assembly: GCF_000260255.1. Classification (NCBI taxonomy): domain Eukaryota; kingdom Metazoa; phylum Chordata; class Mammalia; order Rodentia; family Octodontidae; genus Octodon; species Octodon degus. The sequence continues at coordinate 4,656,884 of NW_004524716.1, read as the reverse complement.
CCTATATATTTTCTTCTATAACTTAATTCCTTATAATATGTTTGTATTTCAGACTGAAACTAACACTTTTTGTCTACTGAGCAGTTGGTAGTTTGTATTAGCATTACTTTTTATTGCTTGAAAACTGGCCAGAAACTTACTGATTGTGGACTGCAACAAAATTACACAATTCTGAAAGTATGGTGACCTACTTTGTAGAAAGGGGCAGGGCCAGGGCTGGGGTCTCTGTTTCCCCTTTACTCCCCCTATGTGGTTCATGCAGGTGAAGCCAGAGCTGAAGGAATGGAGTTTAACCATACCCATATATGGGGCCTGGGGGTGTAAAAGCAATCACCACGAAACTTTTTTTTAGATGTATTTTATTTTAAGGCATCCCTGTGAGCACAGAGACGAGACTGTTTGTAGGCCTCTACATCCCCATCCCCAGCGTAGTGCCTACAAGTCACAAATATTTTTAAGGGGATTTTTTTTTTTTTTTTTTTTTTTTAAAGAAGAAAGGAATTCAGCAGGAAAATGAGGTTTTTAGTATAGCGTTGCTAGCTAGATAATGTGTGGTGTGTGGTTATGTGGCCACTCTTTGAAGCATTTTTGACTGCTTTAAATAAGTGTGTTAGTCTGTACTTTAGCATTTGATCTTGTCTTTTAAGTCCTCGTTTTCAAATCAGTGCCCCTAATGTTATCTTTCTGTAGTGGCCGTTTTGAAGTAACAGAGAACAATAGACTTGCTGAATTTGAGGGATACAAATGGAGGCTGTAGGAGATAAATGTCCCAATATCATATGCTTTTTAGTCACTTTCAATCCTTGCTTTTGAAATACCTTTTTCCTTTTTTATTTCACTGGTTCTAATTGAAATCTTTATTCTACAGCCACAATACAAAGACAACCACCTGGTTGGATCCTCGCCTCTGTAAGAGAGCCAAAGCCCCTGAAGAC
>NW_004524716.1:4654003-4655309 GCF_000260255.1 Octodon degus | reverse complement strand
TAATACCTGGCTATTCCTTGATTAAAATTAGAGCAGCACTAGAAATTTAGTGAGTAATATGGTCTCTTTCACACCCCCCTGTAAAAAATTAATAGAAAAATTATTTTTCTAAGCATCTTCAGATAGTAGTGTTAATTATTGTATAAGTATTATATGATAAAGTTTTATAAATACAGAATTTATCCCAAATTGTTTTTTAACTGCATAGTTGCAGTTAAACAGAATTTCCACATATTTTCTTCAGCATGGTTATAATATTGAGTTTTTCTAGGAACAATTAAAAATGGAATTGTTTATAATTCTATTATAATGACATCAAAAATTATAAATCATGGTACAAATCTTGGAATATGCAGCTCCTCGACACTGAAAACTGTTAGACATCTTTGAAAGAAATTAATGAAGGCCTAAAATAATTGACATAATATATTTATGGATTGAACGATACAATATTATTAAAGCTATATAGTATCTGTACATTGATATCTAGATTCAGTATAGTCCCAATGAAAATTAAAATGGGATTTTTTTTTTTTCTCTGTATTTTAGGGAAGGGCCTACAGGGTATTCAGGGTCTCCCTACTAGATCAGACTCATAGTGATTCTCCTGTTTACAGCCTCCCACGTGCTGGGATTACAGGCGTGTGCCACCACACCCATCTCAGCATGCCCTAGGGGCGGGCCTGGCATGGCAGGCCTGGGTATTGAACCCCCCCAGCCCCTGCTCCTTCTTGCAGGTACTTTAATCCACTGAGCTATTTGGCCTGCCCAAAATGAGATATTTTGAAGAAATTGAAAAGCCTATTCTAAAATGAATACCTGAAAATATAAAGGCTCCAGTCAACCAGATAATCTTAAAAACAAATTGAAGGATGTAGGCTCCCAGATTTGAAGACCTGCTATAAATGTATAGTAGTAAAAACAACTTGATACGCACATAAAGATAACAACTAAATCAGTGGGACAGAATGCAGAGTTCATGCATATATATCTGGTCACTTGATTTCCAACCAAGCTACCAAATCAATTGAATGAGGAGAAGAAATTGTCTTTAGAAAATGGTGCTGAAACAAGTGGTATTCACATGGACAAATGAACCTTCACCATACCTCACTCCATACACAAAAGTTAGTTAAGCACAAAGACTGGAACCATAAAATATTTAGAAGAAAACAGGAAAATCTTTATGACTTTGGGTTGACAAAAGTTTCTTATACAGGCTACAAAAGTAAGACTATAAAAGAAAAAATCAGTATTTTATACTTAGTACAAATTTTAAGTTTCTGTTCATTAGAATGTACCTTTA
>NW_004524716.1:4637901-4653368 GCF_000260255.1 Octodon degus | reverse complement strand
ATTTTTTTTTTTTAAGGAATTAAAGGCCAAGTTACAGTTTTTGTAATGAATATTTAACAAGAGAATTATGTTTAGAATCTTATAAGGAAGCATTTTACCACTTAGTAATAAGATAATCATGTTTCAAAATAAGCAAAATATTTAAAAAAAAGACATTTTACAAATTGCCCAAAGTCACATAAAAACATACTAAAAATTTATGATCATTCAGCTGGTTTATACAGTAAGACCATAAGAAGAGACCACTTTACAACCAGTAGAATGACTTTTGTATTTTAAGTAACTAATGTGGGTGAGGGTAGAGATTAAACAATGTTCTTTATGCATTGCTGTGCAGAAAGGAAAATGGCATACCTGATTTAGAAAACAGTTTGGTAGTTTCCTAAAAAGTTAAATATGGAGTTATCAAATGATCTAATAATTTCACTCTCTAGCCAACCAACAGGAATAAAAACATAGGTCCACACAAAGACTTGTATGCAAATATTCATGGCAACATTGTTCAAAATTCTTTTTTTGTTGTTTTGGGGTATCTGGAATAAACTCTGGACCTTGCACTGCCCAGCAAGTGCTTCTACCACTAAGCTATACCTCCAGCCCAAGTCATTTTCATTAGAAGGATTAAGAATACCATCCTCATCCTCTAGAAGGACTACAGTCAGTACACTGACAAAATCAAAGATTGGTGAGATTTTTAGAGCAATTAGAATCTTATTGTTGAAGAGGATGAAAAGCTGTGCAAACATTTTGGAGAACTTTTGTCAGTTTCATATAAGGTACTGTTTCAAAAATGAAAACTTGTCTCCAAAAAGTCTTTACAGAAATGATCTTGGCAGTTTTAGTCAAAGTGGCTCAAACCTGGATGTAGGTAAGATTTTTAGTCTAAGTTAATTGTTTTGTCTTAGATATTTTAATGACAATTAAACATCATGAATATCCCTCAACAGACTAAACAATTTATATCATGAAATACTACTCACCAATAAAAAGAAAAAACTCTCAACATCAACACGGGTGACTCTCAGAAACAAGTTGAATAAATAAAGCCTGAAACAGAATAGGCACTAACTATCCATTATGTAAAACCTGAGAACAGACCATATTCTTTATGGTTATGAGAAGTGGGAAATAAGAGGCGAGAAGGGCAGTGGGCTAAACTGAAATGATACTCTGGAATAATGGGTATTTCTTTCCTCTTGTTTGAGGTAGATGCAGTTGCCATACCCCCCTTCCTTTTTTTATCTTTTTTTTTTTTTTTTTTGTAATTGAACAGTTACATTAGTTAATCACTAAAAGAACACTTTAGATCTCCACGTTTTATTATGTGTAAATCACAACTCAAAATGACTTAAAAATGATTTTTATGTTATACTTCTCTTATCTGTAAGACTTGCAGTGAAAAGTTCTTTCTTGTGATGAAATTAGCCGTTGTGAAGGCACATAGACTGTATAGTGCTTCCCAGCGTGACTAACCTGCTGTTGGTCTCACAGGGCAGTCTGTTTTGGTGGACTCCGTTCCTTTTCCTGCCCTCTCGTTGTTTTAGTTCAGTTTCTGCCTTTTCTTATTTTCCTTTGTAGAAAGTACTTATGCTCATCATTTTACCTATCAGTTTACTAAAAAAAAATCTTTATCTAAATTTCTAGTATGAGCTTCTAATCTGAATTACATTTCTGTATTTCCTTTTGCTTTAGAGGCTTTGTTTTTGTTTGTCCTTCAAAGATACTTTTTTCGGGGGGTCCTTAATGTCTGACCTCCAGGGCCTTGCACATGCCGGGCCAGTGTTCTACTGAGCTGTATTCCCCATGCCCCACGTAAGCATATCTAAAACTCAGTGTGGCATCTTTTTCCTAATGCCATTCCTGTACCTCTTCTGTTACATATACCATCCTCATAATCGTCTGGGCCAAAATCCTTGCAAGCATGTTTCATTTCTATTTCTCTGTTTTTCCCTTTATAATTTGTAAGCCCCATTGCCTTTTCTCTTTCAAGTTTTGCCAATATATTATTATTAAAGTTTATACATATATATAAATTTATATAAAAACTGAAAGAATTTTATAGTGCACATACGTGCCCACCACTGAGAGAGTATATTTAACATTTTGTGACATTTGTTTCTTTTTTCCAGTGCTGAAAATCACATCCAGGACCTTGCATATAGTAGGCAAACAGGCTACTACTGAACTGCCTCCCAGCCTGCATTTGGTTATTAGCATAACAGTCTATCTGTCCAGCCTCTCTGCCCATGCTTTTTCCATACTTTTCTCTTTATGTTGTATCTTCCTTTACATTTTTCTAATTGCCACACACCTGGATTATTCTTGATCTTTCTTCCTGTAGTTACTTCTGCCCCTTGTGCTGAGGGTCTCCAGAGTGACGGTACTCAAACTGTCTATTGGCATTCAAAAAGAAGATGTTAGAACTTATTTTTCCTAATATAGAGGACATGTATATAAACTAAGCTTCAGTCCTATTTCATGCACAGAGTGATCATGGTAGTCACCCTCGTCCTGTATGTAGACGGCTCCATACACCACCAGTGACTGAAGAGGTCAAGAAGCATGAGTGTGAGGCCCTTGAGCTTTGTCTGTCCAGGGCACCCGGAATTTTGCAGTTTACTTGTGCGGAGTTAAGTGGCATGATAGTTTTTCAGTTAACCCACACAGACTAGAAATGTTGATTTAAAAATTTCTGCAAAGATACTGCCCAAGCTAATAGGGCCTGGGTTCAATCCCCAGTTCCGCCAAAATAAATAAATATTAAAAAATTAAATTTAAAAAAAAATTGCAGGGGACCTGCAGGTTAGCTCAGTCGTTTAAGCGCCTGCTCATGCAAATGCAGTCAGGAGCAGGATATTGCGGTTTGATCCCCAGCTCTACATGCCTTACCAGACCTGTCCTTAAGGCAGCCTGAGCCTCCAAAAAAAAAAAAAAATCCTTCTCAGCTTAGGGGCTGGGAGATAGCTCAGTAGAATAAGCACTTGCCTGGCAAGCACAAGGTCCTGAGTTCAATCCCTGGTACCAGCAAAAAAAAAAAGAAAATGATTATATTGACAATTTTTTAATTACACTGAGATAAATGCTGACAATTATTTGGTTATCTCCTTTTTAAATATCTGGTTTTGCATATGCTAATACAGATAGATAAATAGATAGATAGATATTAGTGTATAGTATGTATATTTATATATCCATGAGTAAATATGTATCTTGAGGGTTAGTGTTTACATTTTTGTATCATGTTCATGAGTAAATATATATCTTAAGGGTATATGTATATTTTTTTCTTTTTTAGTTATTTGAGATAGGGTCTCGCTGTGTAGTCTAGGATGGCCATGAATTCACGACAGTCCTTCTGATCAGCCTCCTGAGTGCTGGGATTATAGGTGTGCACCATACTTGGCCATGTTCACTTTTTTTTTTTTTTTTTTTTAAACTGAGAAGGCTATACAATCAGAAAACCTGGGAGACGTTTAGCCTAACACTGCTAAATTTAATTTTTCTAGAATATCTTTCTATACTATCTCTCCATTTGCTCTGTATTGTCAGTAAAATAAACTCTTAGACTCCTTGGTAAAGTATTAAAGATTCTTTTTATAGTTGAGCCATATGCTGTAAGTGCTTTTCAGATAACTTTTGTGACATAACTGACATAATCTTTTCTTTGCCTTCGTCCTGTGGCAGTTTCTTCAGCCAGGAGCCAACTTTTTTCCCTGTGCCTACTGGCTCATACCAATTATTCTTACAAACTCACATCTAAAGTCTAATTTCTCTGTAGCCTCCTCATTCTCTTCCATATCTGAAGCAGGTGTTCTCTGCGCCCACATGACTTAACTCTAGTGGATCAGTTGTACTGTAGGTGGAAACAGTTTAAGAACAATGACCCTGTTGTATTTACCTGTGCAAATCCCTTTAGTAGAGTCTTAAATGTTAGGAAAAAGAAAAAAGGAGAAAATAAGGCAAGACGAAAAGGAGGGAGAGGAGAAAAAGAGAAAAAGCATTTATTCTGTCCTCCAGATTGATTGGTTCACCTTTCTTGGATATGTTTTTTAAGTCTGTACAGTTTGGGGAGGAGCAATAAATAATAAACTGGTCTTCATTTACTAGTCTGTGGTCAGGAGAGAAGACACAGATGACAAACAAGGTAAGGTCAGAATGCCAGTGATGAGTGAGTGTGGCTTTAGCCTTGCATCAGTGTAGACTTCCTCATACTTTACCCCTATGGGAGCAGAGCTACATTTTCAATCCCTGCATCTCCTAGGATGCAGGTTTTGTAGAGGAAAGACCAGAATGCACCTTTGCAGGCAGGCAGGCAAGTGAAACAGCGAGTCTAGAGTCCTGCACCAGTCAGAGGAGATGTTCTTTTTCCTTAAGGAAGGAATTGAGGGGGCTCTGGGAACCTGGAAATGTTCCTCCTATCTTTTTTTTTTTTTTTTTTTTTTTTTAGTACCTCTGTAGGGAGATGAGAGGGAATAGGTAGTCAGCCAGGTGCACCAGAGGGCAACTGTAGTCAGTTAAGTGATAGCTGGGAAAAATGTAACTGTTGTTGCTGTTTTATTTTATTTTATTTTTTAAATGTATTTAGTACAGGATCTGTAGGGTCTCACTACACAGATCGGACTTGTAGTGATCCTTCCTGTTTTTCAGCCTCCCAAGCACTGGGATTACAGGGGCACACCACCACACCCAGTCTGTCGTTGTTTCAGCACACCCCAGGTGTGGGGCTGGCACGGCAGGCTGGGGATCGAACCCCACCCCCCAGCAACCTCCCCGACCTCTCCCATCTCCATACCCCCACTCCCACCCCCCCAGCCCCTGCGTCTGCCTGAGCAGGTGCTCTAATCCTCTGAGCTATCTGGCTGGCCTTTGTTTCGCCTATCTTTTCTCTTCAGTGGAATTTCAAGAATGGGAATGAGCGTATGCCCCTGCCTAGAACTAACACACTTATTCCTGTTATGCTAGCATAATTATTAATAGGGTTCCCCTTTATTCTCAAAGTGAATGATACATAATATGATCATAGTTATATCTTTCTTAAGATAAAATAAGCAAAATTGCATTCAATATTCTAACAATATTACCAGATTTCTGGAGTGCTGAAGTCTTTTCCTACAAATGATTTCTAGGTCTTTCTATCCCAAATAATATCCCAGGAATTGAATGAAGCATAAACACTGGCAAGTCTTCACATTTATTAATGGTAGGAAAAAAGCAGAAGGGTTAGGGAAAAAATTGTTTCTGCAGAGGGAGTGTGGGCGAAGTAAAAAGGGAGGAAAAATAAAAATGCCATGGAGATCCTATGACATTGTTTTTCTTTTAAGACAAAAGATGTTAATATATGAAGCTTTTTTCTTTCTTTCTTTCTTTTTCTTTTTTGTATTTTAAGGGAGGGTCTACAGGGTGTTCAGAGTCTCACTGCTAGCTCACTCTCAGTGATCTGCCTGTTTACAGCCTCCCAAGAGCTGGGATTACAGGTGCGTGCCACCAGGCCCAGTCTCAGTGGCCATCTCAGCACTTCCCAGGGGCATGGCCAGCACGGCAGGGATTGAACCCCTGACCCCTGCGCCTGTTTGCAGGTACTTTAATCTGCCGAGCTGGTTGGCCGACCCTAAGTTGTTTTTTTCTAAACTAAAATCTCAGTATGCAGGTTTAATTGCAGGGTTGGAACTTTTGGGTAAGTAAATGGGTCCTGGATTGCAGTTTGGCCTTGTCCCTGAAAGGTTTGCTGTCACTGTAGAGTGGCTGTGGCGAGGAAGCACGTAGCAGTCTTCTGACGGCCACTGTCTTGTTCGTATTTCCTACACTGATGTCACACCCAAGTCATGAGTGAGAAACCTGCTCTAGTTCTTGTGAGAAGTCCACACACAGGCTCTGAGAACCGTTCTGCATATATGTTCTAGGATCAGCCTCCTTTCTCAGTAGGTCTTGGGCAGGCCCTAGTCTTACCTCAGCAGTAGCCCTCCCTCCATAAAGGCTCGCCCTGCCCACAGCTGGGTACACCTTTCTCAGTTGCCAGTACTTGATCTGTTGGGGAACCCTCAGGTGGGACCTTGAGCCGTTTTGTTTTATGTGGCCTTTACTGTGTTCTCTGCACTTGTCTCCCCTTAACTGGAGACACAGAGTGACCTGTTTGCAGGACAGACTGTAAATGACTTCTGGTGGTATTCTTCTTGTGCTTTGCTGAAAAGCAAATATTTAAGTCTGTACAGTTTGGGGAGTCGATGCTGAAAAGACAGTATTTAAAATAAATAATTTTATTTATTTATTTTTTAAATTTATTTTCTGGTACCAGAGATCAAACTCAGGACCTTGTGCTTGCCAGGCAGGTGCTTAAACCACTGAGCTATCTCCTCAGCCCTTATTTATTTATTTTAAAGAATTTTATAGTTTGTCTTCCATCAAACTAATTAGAGCTCTTCTAGGAAGACCTTTCAAGTTCTAAAGTTTGTTCTTTATTTCCTAGTCTTTGGATGTTCAGAACCTAATTGTGTCTTTATACTGTATCTGATGGTTTAACTGATATACATATTTATTTTCTTTTTTTTTACATATTTATTTTCCACCCAGATAAAATAATTAGTGTTTTGGTTTAAGTAGTTATTTTAAAAATACAGCATCAGGAATCCATTCTACTCTCAATTCATCCCATTTCTCTTACCATGAAAGAAGGTTAAGTTTTTACTAAAGGCAGCTTATAAGTGTATTGAATGTTGATGTCATTTTGGAGTTTAAAGAATGATCAAAGAAAATTACCAGCTGAATAGAGCTCCACTATTAGAAAGCAATTGTGATTCATACATTTAAATAAGAAAAATCCTATTTTGGGAAGAGAAAACAAAGGAGGATAAATTCATGGGCGTAGAACCAGCCAGCTGCTTGATATGCCAAAAATAGTTTTGCCTTTTGAATCAATGTTTTTGGTGAATGTTCAGCTTCTAACACAGGAAAAGATGGTTGGGTTAGTGTAGCTCTGTCTTATCTCAGAAATAAATAACAGTGAACACATTTCTCTTGGCCTTGATATTCCCATAATTTCTACACAGTGTTTTTTACAACTAAGTTTTTGTTTTTTTTTTAAAGTCATCTCTTCTTAAAGATTCAACCTTCTGTTTTACTGTTCGGTGACAGCAATATTCGTACCTTTGCCCCTAACTTTCCAGGACTTTCTATAGTTAACCAAAGACCTGATATAAAACATTTGTTAGTATTGATCATGTCCTTTTTTTTTAGACAGGATCTTGCTGTGCACTGCAGACTGGCCTTGAATTCATTTGTGTAGCCCAAGCTGGCCTCTTGCTCGTGGAAAATCCTCCTGCTTCAGCCTCCTGAGTGCTGGGATTATAGGCATGCACCAACCCCCTGCCCCCATCTGCCATTGTTGAGTGCACCTGGAGCTTGGCAGTACACTAGGCACTTTTGATGTATTGCTTATTTTCTAACTTCCTCAAATCCTAGTTAATTCATTTTTTACTTCCACAGCCATTTTCATATTGGCTATTCAATAACTATTGGATTATATATCATTTTTATTTCACAAACGAGGGCCAGCCAAATAGCTCAGCTGATTAAAAGTGCCTGCAAGTAGGCACAGGGGCCGGGGGTTCAATCCCCAGGGCTGCTGGGCCGGCCCTTCCCCCAGGACATGCTGAGAGAGCAGTTGAGACCGGACGTGGTGGCATGAGCCTGCAATCCCAGCTCTTGGGAGGCTGTAGACAGGCGGATCACTAGCGTCTGATCTAGTAGTGAGACTCTGAACACCCTCTAGATCCATCCCTAAAATACAAAAAACAAAAACCCCTCACTTTATTCCACAAATGCAAAATACCTGGAAATGGTCTTAGCCTCCCTCCCTCTTTCTTCCCTTAACCCCCATAGCTGTCACTAAATCATAGCACTTTTCCTTGTTGGTTGTTAATGCCGTTCCATCGCACCATTCTTACTACCACTTCCATAAGTACAATCTGTATAGTTTCCTATCTAGTCTATTAATGCTTTACTTGTATACCTTCTATTCTCCTTCTGTTTCACCTCTATTACTGATTCTCATAATCTTTTTATATATAAATTTAATTATGTTCCAGTCCATCTTATTCAATTCTGTCATCATCAAAGTAAAAATAAAATTTCTTAACCTGGCACTCTATGATTGTTGTAATTTGAGACTGGATTATAAGACGTGTCAAATTTTTTGTAATTATGAAAATGCCAGGCCCAGTTTTCCTAATAGTTTTGCCTTTTGAATCAATGTTTTTGGTGAATGTTCAGCTTCTAACACAGGAAAAGATGGTTGGGTTAGTGTAGCTCTGTCTTATCTCAGAAATAAATAACAGTGAACACATTTCTGTTGGCCTTGATATTCCCATAATATGCCTTCACAGACAGCTGATATCATTCTTCACTGCAGAAAGTTTATCTTTATCTTGTCCTTTGTCTCTTCTTTCTTCCTATATGGACTAAGAGCTCTTTGAAGTGAAGACCTGTGTTGAGTTTCTAACTTTCATTTCTGCATAGGAAACAAGGAAGAAAGAAAAGGGAGAAAATACAGGAAGGAAGGAAATGAGCAAATGAATTGGATCTCCACATACAAACGTAGTTTATAAAATTGCTAAGTATTTTATTCTTTATTAACTGCACTTAAAAAGGGCAAATAATAAACTACTTATTTTTCTGCATTAATGTACCCCACAAAACACTGTTAATAATATCAGCAGTGAGGTTTAAAATTACTAAAAGTAACTCATGTGATAAATTGCCACATTTGTTGGCTGTCCCATAGAAGAGTTGTACCTAATGTATTAGTTGCTAATTGCTTTTAATGTTACCTGTAATGCTAAATGAACTTCATCTGAACTCTAAAATATATTTATGTTGATCTTTTATCCTTATTATTAGTCCTTTTTAGAAAATATTACAACTGTTTCAAAAATTAAATATACTGTTTCAGGTATCTCTGTGGTTCCTTCACTTCTGCAACCCTCCCTAAAGAAAAGCATAGATAAATTGTGGCCTGGCTGTACAGGCTGTCCTTCCTTAGCACCTTCAGTTCCTATGCTGTTTAAAGAAAAAGTATAATAAAAAATTTCTTTGTAGAGGATCAATAATGAAAATGTTTGGTAACATTGTTATTGTGCCCTTTTATAGATATAATCCAAAATATATCTTTATTGTTGTAACAGTTACTTGGTCAAAAAAATTATACCTAGTTAGCTGATAGTCTTTTGCTTTGTAGCTACAGATAATTGAAGTGAACTGAAGTGTATCTTAGGTTTTTGTTGGTTGTTGTCACATATTTCAGTGTTCGTAGTTCCACTATTTTTGTCTTTTCCATCTCAGACATTTTAACCAGGTCGTTCAAAAGGAACCCACATAAATTTATCAAGGAGTGAAATCAGCAACTAATTAATACACACACATAAATGCAAAAGCAGAAGGGCTGGAGAAAGGAAATGAGGATAATTCAGAAGTTTGAAGAGGCCAGTCATCTGTTTTCTGTTATTCTGAATGAAGGATAATGGTTATATTAGAGCAAAACAGTTTTGGTAGCTTGACAATTTCATTATAGTGGAATTCTGACTTTAAAAAGTTAGCTTGTCACAACTAAGGCTCAAAGATAGAAAGTTAGTGAAGTCTTTCCATCTATTGTAAATCTGTTTGCTGTCCAGCATACTTCATTTGTGTATGGTTTCAGCACAGCAGAAGCATTGTGAAGGAACTGAAAATAAAAGTATAGGACATCGTAGTGTGTACATCTGTAGGTTTTTATCATGTTCCTTCTTGCTCAATTCACAGATAATTGATAGCACTACAGCCACCCGCTGGAACATTCCTGCCGGTTCAGTCCATGTCTGACTAATAAGAGGGCTCTTCATAAACCCGAACCTTTCAAGGAATGCAGTCAGAGGAAGGAAAACAGAATTCTTTCTTGATAAAGTCAGTTTATATTGGAAAGGCTAGAACTATTTTTCATCTATTTTAAATTCAACTACTTAAGGCTTTTCTTGTTATATTTTCTTATTCAGTTATTGGAATAATTTATGATAATGTTATGTGAGATATTTCTTTATTAACATTAATACACATTGCATACATGCACATTACACAAAGCACTGTGATCATTAAAGCAGTTTTCTTGCAGATGCTGGGGTTAGGCTGAGGTAAAGAAAAATAGGTACTTCCTTGGGTTTTAAACAAATTCACATTGTCTGCTTGAAATGGTAAAAATGCAAGGCTGGGCCTTCCTTTGAGAAACAGGTCAGATTGTAATAAGAGAAATGATTATGAATAATCGGGAAAACCTAACAAGTAGCTGCTTCTTATATTGGACTGCAGATTAAATGGGTCTCATGTCAGTATTACCAAACTTCTTTAAAATATTTATAATGATGTTTAATAGTAGTATTTTATGTCTCAAGATTCAGATAAACACTTTTTAGTTTAATGTCAGCTTTTGTTTTAGGATTCTAATTACCTACTTAGATAAGCCTTGCTTCTTGAAGAAGTCACTCAGACTTAACTGCATTTGTCATTTGAAAATGAGCTTTGGCTTTCTGACTCTCAAGTATTTGTGTAATAAAACAAATTTCTCATTAATGAATTCTTTTTTGTTGCTTTTCAATCTGGTGGTTCACTAAATTTTCTTTATTTACAGAGCTTCCTTATGGCTGGGAGAAAATTGAGGATCCTCAGTATGGCACATACTACGTTGAGTAAGTTTCTTGCCTCAGTTGTGCTCTCCCAGAGCTTTTCCTTGAGTGTGGTGTTGGAGAATCCTGAATATGGCACTTGTGTGCTTCTGTCACCCAGCTTGAGAAGTTTTCAAACAGGGAAAAGAGAAGGTACAGGCAGCGGACAGCTACTTTACTGCCTTTGAATTTCTCAAAAGCTGCCCTTAACATTTCTAAACATGGAACACAAAGAGAGGAGCTTGGCACCCCCTGTAGTCCAGCTACATAGGAAGCTGAGGTGGGAGCGCTGCTTGAGCCCAGAGTAACATAGCAAGACCCCCTCTCAAATAAAGTAGAGAATAGCTGCCTCGGGTAGTAGTGGCTCGAGACAGTATCCTCGTTATTGTAGTTTTTCAGGAGAAAGGCAGTAGATGGAAAACTGTCACGGACACTGGATAAGTGAACTCTTTTTTTTCTTTTTTCTTCTTCTGAGACAGGATTTTACTATATATATAGTTAAGGCTGGCCTAAATCTTGTGGCAATCCTCCTGCCTCAGCCTCCCAAGTGCTAGGATTAACAGATTTGCATCACCATGACCAGTTCTTGTATAGGTGAACTTTTTTTAATGTGGTTAGTACAGGCTCTACAGGGTCTCACTACACAGATTGGACTCGTAGTGATCCTCCTGTTTTCAGCCTCCCAAATGCTGGGATTACAGGCATGTCCCACCACACCAGTCTTAATTGCTGTCTCAGCATGCCCCGGGGGTGGGGGCCAGCACAGCTTGTGGTGCCAGGGATCAAACCCAGGTCCCTGTGTCTGCCTGAGCAGGCCCTTTAGTCCACTGAGCTATCTGGCCAGCCCTAAGAATATTTTCAAAGTTTAGAGCAGCTTTAGTGCTATTAAAATTTTTTTTTTTTTTTTTTTTTTTTGTACTGGAGATCAAACTCGGGACCTTGTGCTTGCCAGTCGGCACTTAAACCGCTGAGCTATCTCCCCAGACAGGTAAATTCTTGAGGTTGCTGTCAGTACCACCAGTGTAACGTATAAAGGACTTTAAAAGCATGAGATTTTGAAATAGGAAATTAAAGGAATATTCTCAAAGCCAGGTGTGGTGATATGCATCTGTAATCTCAGCACATGGGAAATTGAGGCATGAGGATTACCACAAATTCAGTGCCATCCTGGGCTACAGTCATGAGTTCAAAATCAGCCAGAACAGTACAGCAAAGACCCTGTCTCACCAAAAAAAGGGAAGAAAGGGAGAGGAGGAGAGAAAGAAAATTAATTGAAGATATGTTCTTTTTTAAAGAGTTAATCAAGGAAAATTTAGTATGGGGGTGGATAAAGTTGCTTCTTAAGCAACTGTTATGGTTAAATTTAAGTATAAATATATGTCAGAAAAGACCAAACACCTGTTTTGTGTTAGCCAGAGAAAAACTAGGCCAGTGTCACACCTGCTTTTTTTTTTTTTCTTTCTCCAATTGTTACATTGTCAACAACCGTTGGAATTCCCTGCTTTCCAGATCTGCAGACAGGGTTTTGATCTCAGGAGACTAGGGTACCAGTGTTTTGATACACAAAAGATTATATTAAAAACATTGCTATTAAAGACATAGCAAAGTCAAAATGATGTTATTATTTAGAAAAATAGCAAACATAGTAATCTTCTACTTTTGTAATTGTTTATTACAGAGCCAGGGATATAGCTCAGCAGCATAAGCACCTGCTGGCAAGTGCAAGGTCCCAAGTTCGATCCCCGGTACTGCAAAAAAATAAAAATAGTAAAAATAATTGTTTATTAGTTTTTGAGTACTTATGTCATAAACCAATGCTATTTCATGGTAACTATTCCTAAGATTAAGTGTCTAATATGAGTCACTGTGGTTAAAGAGATTTTTGGATTAACTTGTTAAACTCCAGTGTATATAAGGAAGCCATTCAATTAGATTGACCCTTAGGTATATAACTTAATAGTTTCCATGTTTTGGTTGCTTTGAAAGGCTGTGGTAATTTTATTTCCATTGTATTATTTAATATGTTGCTGATACTGATGAAATGAATGTGTAAAGTACAATATGTAGCAGCTCTATTGTTAATTTTTTCCTAAGGCACTGTTTTTCAAGTCAGAGAAATTGTTGGAGGTCAACTGAAAAGGTTTTCTGGGATTTTTTTTCTTCCTCTTGTATTTTAGCCTATTTTAAACCGGATTTCAGTCCACTATTATGTGCCATTGACACTGCGGAACATTTCTGAGATAATGATTCTCATTATTACCCATTCCAAGTAAATTTGAATATGTGGTCAAGAGGTGAAAGTCATTTGCCTGTTGTTAAATCTTGAGCTGAATAATCTGATTCCCATTAAGCAAAGATACAATATTGAAGCACCTTTTGGACAAATCCTGGAGGGACCTGCTCCCAGTTGTCAGAGTCACATGACATGGCCTGAATTAAAAGCACGAACAACAGCAGCACTGTGATTTTGTAGGACTGTTCCCAGAACAAGCTCATTTACAGGGGATAATTTATTAGATTAAGGAAGAGCAGACTGTACTCAACATACACATTAGTATGGAGTCAGCTGAGCTGTGAAGTGTGGCTTGATTCCCAGATTAGCTACGATCTGAATTTCAACTGTAGTAATCTGCAGCGAGTTTACTGGTGGAGATAAAAAAGCTGTTACTTGAATGGCTACTCCTTGGCGCTCTTAGTTTGTCAGACCAGATGGCGCAATGAGTGCTTTTGGCAAGAGCCTCGAAGTAGTAACACCAACTGCAAAGGCAGTTTTTCTTTGTGAATATTTATTTTAGTGGCTGAGATTCTGAAATGGATTGGTTAATTTTGAAACTAAAACTGTTCAGGAATTTAATGGTAGGCCTTTTATAAAAATGCTTGTATATTTAGAAATGTTATCTTGATGGTATTTTATTAAAGGCCTCAATATGCTTAGGTGAGAAAAGTATATATCTAGTTTCATACCTCAAATTCTTCATGAATTTGTTAAGATAAATTTTTA
This sequence comes from Octodon degus, assembly GCF_000260255.1. Classification (NCBI taxonomy): domain Eukaryota; kingdom Metazoa; phylum Chordata; class Mammalia; order Rodentia; family Octodontidae; genus Octodon; species Octodon degus. The sequence goes on along the minus strand of NW_004524716.1, from coordinate 4,639,685 downwards.
AAATCTAGATATTAAACACAAAATTGTAATACAGGTGGCACCCTAAATCAATCACATTTTTAAGTGTGTTTTCTTGGTGTCCTTGGTTAGCTTTTCTGGTAAACCTGTAAGTACTCCTTACTTTTGGAGATGCTGTCTTGCAGAGGATCTCTCACTCCAGGGCTGATTATATACAGTAAACAATCTTTTACAGCTTAACATTTGAGAATGTAAGTAACTAAATGAAAAGGAGAGCATTTTCACTTTTTACTTGTTTTACTTCGGAGAGTAACATTTTAATTTAGTAACAGATGGAATTATTTCCTTCACTAAATCATATTCTTTTGTCAAAGAATTTTCAGGAAAAGGATTATGCATTTCCATACTCTGCTGTCTCCTCCCACACATTAGGAAGGATGTAAATACAAGTTATGACTTCTTATGTTCTAATGCCTGGGTGGAAGCATGAGTCATCCTAGCTGAGGACTTTAAAGGGAGCCAAGGTTCTTTCCAAACAGGTTTCTTCTTTTCTGAGTGTCAGTTTTTAGTTGTTGTTTTCCTTGAGAATAAAATGTCAGTATCTATTTAACTGGCACTTAACATTTTTATTTTCAGAGAATTAAACAGTTAAAATTCAATGGAGAAGGTGCCCCTCCAAAAGAATGTCAAGTGGACCTGGCTATATTTGAAGCTAGCCACATTTGTTGTGAAATTAATCTGTAGTAGAAGCCTAAATGACAGAGAAAGCTCCCATTCCTAGCTGTAAGGGTTGTTATTGTCCTTTCTGCCTTTTTCTCCACCATTACCACTAAATGACACAGTAAATATTCGATTTGAGTGACTACTTATTTGTAGGTTTTGTAATATTCAGCATATGATATAAATCTAGGGGGTTTTTGTTTGTTTGTTTTGGCGGAACTGGGGATTGAACTCAGGCCCTTAGTGCTTGCCAGGCAAGTGCTTATTCTGCTGAGCCATCTCCTCGGCCCCCATATGATACAATCATATCCTGAAATTCTCAGAATTTGTTGCTTAATGCTTGGTGTTGACTAATCCATTTTTCCTTGAAGTAGATTTTACTTGGAAACATTTGTCTGAAATATATTTGTACTATAGAGTGCTAGAATATACTTCTGTACTTGACCTAGTCATGGTTTTAAACTTAAAAAAAAAAAAACAGCAACAACAGGGATGGCCAGATAGCTCAGCGGATTAAAGCACCTGCTTACGCAGATGCAGGGAATGGAGTTTCATCCCCAGCATGCTGCACCGGCCCCACTCCCGGGGTATGCTGAGGCAGTGACTGAGACTGAGCGTGGTGGCGCATGCTTGTAATCCCAGTGCTTGAGAGGCTGAAAAACAGGAGGATCACTACAAGTCCGATCTGTGTAGTGAGACCCTATAGACCCTGTACTCAATACGTTAAAAAATAAAATAAAATAAAACACCAACAACAGTTACATTTTTCCCAGCTATCACTTAACTGACTACAGTTGCCCTCTGGTGCACCTGGCTGACTACCTATTCCCTCTCATCTCCCCATAATTGTCTGTTTTGCCTCCTTGGAATTCTGTGGTTTCCAAGAATCCATTGTGAGTGTTCCTAATCATAAGGGCCAATTAAATCTTTGTGCTAATATAGTAATTTAATTATTGTATATTTATGAAGAAATTAAATGTAAAAGAAAGTTGTTCTATAACAATATAATTTTAAAATGTCACTGGGAATGGAACGAATGAGTGTGTGTAATGGATAAAATCCAAGGCTTTATAAGGAAAAACAGTAGCACTTAGCTGTATCTCCAA
>NW_004524716.1:4625058-4637433 GCF_000260255.1 Octodon degus | reverse complement strand
TCTTTAGTAGAGCCTACGGGGTCTCACTCTGTAGATTGGACTTGTAGTGATCCTCCTGTTTTCAGCCTCCCAAGTGTTGGATTACAGGTGCACCACCACACCCAGTCTCAAATCACTGTCTCAGCCCACCCTGGGGGTGAGGCCGGCACCTCATGCAGGGGATTGAACCCAGGTCCCTGTATGTGCCTAGGCAGGCACTTTAATCTGCTAAGCTATCTGGCTGGCCCTTAAACCCCTTCTAACATTAACTGCCATTTTAAAAAAATTACCAAGTGATTGCATCAAATAAGAAAATTTCTAGGGCCAGTGAGATAGCTCAGCAGACTAAGTGTCTGCTTAGGCAAGTGCAGGGACTGGGATTTGAGCTCCAGCACCACATGTGGCGCTGGCTCTGCCCCAGGTGCCTTGAGCTGGCCACAGACCAGGTGTGGTAGTGCACTCCTGTGATCCCAGTGCTGTGGAGGCTGAAAAGAGGAGGATCGCTGAGAGTCCTAGCTGCATAGTGAGACCCTGTACAAATACATTAAAAAAAAAAGTTTCTATAGTTTTGAAAACTGTTGACTGCCATACATAGTAGGCTTATGAAAAGCTGTATTAAGAGTAGTATCATAAGTTTCTATAGCTTTGACTTCTAGATATCTGTGGCCTTTTTACTATCTGTTGTCATTTTGTGTCCCATACTCCAAGGACACATGTTGATCTCTCGGCATGTGGAGATGGAATGGTATGCGTCTCTGTAAAAATGGTACTCTTTTATGTGAATCTAAAGTGCGTATTTTCTATATTTTACAGTCACCTTAACCAGAAAACTCAGTTTGAAAATCCAGTGGAGGAAGCCAAAAGGAAAAAGCAGTTGGGACAGGCTGAAATTGGATCTTCAAAGCCAGGTAGAACATTTTGTTTGATCTTTTCTTCCAAGAATAAATTGTAGCAGCCAGGGAGGAAGGTAGCTCAGTAGGATAAGCACTCCTTGCAAGTACAAGGTCCTGAGTTCAATCCCCAGTACCACCAAAAAAAAAAAGGAATAAATTGTGAAATTTATATGCTGTATTAATGAAAGTAAGTTTGAATTTTTTGCTCCTGGGACTTTGAAATTCAAAAGAGACTATCTTAAATTTTGCCATTCTAAAGTTTTGAATAATCCTACTACCACATCTGAACATGGTGGGATTACTTGAGTTTTTTCTCATAATAGTATAAAAATATGAAATTATTGGGAGAAAAATTGGGAAGCTTTTTAAAAAGAATTTGAAGTTAGTTTTGAAAATTGAGTTGTTTTTTAAGTTTTAAGGTCAGGCCCTATATTAAATCTCTAGTTCATTATAGCTTCTCCTAGCTTAATTACTTAAGTCTAGAGGGCCGGGGAGATGGCTCAGTGGAATAAGCACTTCCCTGGCAAGTGCAAGGGCGTGAGTTTGATCCCTGGTTCTGCCAAAAAAAAAAAAAAAAAAAAAAAAAATTACGTCTGACACCTGTACTATTTAGGAGTCTACATTAGCCAATATTACTAATAAATAAATGTAGCACATTATTTGCCTACACCCTGAGTGTCATGTAGGATGGTAGGTATTAGAAATAGCAGAATCATTTGGGAAATATTGTTAAAATACATGCAGTTTTGATGATCCCGATCATACGTATTTTGCAAGTGCTGCCCAGGAAGCCCTGATAATGCTCTTGCATCCCTCCCTTCTTCCATCTGTCGCTCATAGCCAGGGATCTGTTTGCTCACAGCGCAGTGATCCAGTAGACTCCCACTTCTGTTGCCAGTGAGAAAAGGGTTTGGTTTTTTTTTTTAATATAACTACTTTTCTAAAATATAGATCCCTCTCTTAAATTCTGCAAACAGTTTGAACTTAACAAATATTTTTGAGCACATACTGTATGCCTAGTGTTTTGCTAGTGGCTGAATAGTCAAAAAATTAAGATAGGCTTTACCCTTAAAGAGATCACAGTCTAACACAGGCAACGACTGTTACAATCTGTGAACTGGGCCATTCTGGTAGAGTAGGTAAATGCACAGGTGTAGGAGCAGGTTTGCACCACATCTATTTTCGTTTCCTAAAATCTTTTTGTGTCTGTTTGTTCATCTATAAAATAAGAATAATAATAGTACCTGCCTCTTGAAGTAGATATGTAAATTAATGCATCTAAGGTGCCTACAGTTGTATCTGACATATGGTAACTGATGAATTAGGATTAATAAAGCTGTGCCGCTGTCATCCCTTATCTGCTGGGGATACATTTTAAAATCCTCAGTGAATGCCTGAAATCATGAATAGTACCCGAACTTCACCTTTCTCACTGTGATAAAGTCCCTGAGTTTATCACTCCTTTACGACCTAAAGGAGTAAAGGCTTATTTTGGCTTATGGTTTTAGAGCTGTTAGCGATTTCAGTCCAGTCGCAGGGCCCCATCGTTCGGGGCCTGTGGTGTGGCAGAACACATGGTGGGAGCGTGAGGGAAGCGAAGCTGCTCCTCTCCGTGGGCTGGAGGCGCAGAGGATGGGGTCCGTCTCCTCAGACCCCCTCCAGGCGCACGCCCCGAGGATGCACCTCCTCAGGCAGGCTCACCTCCTGAGGCCTCCATTCCCTCGCTGGAGACCAAATCTTCCCCACATGAGCTTTGGGAGGGACATTTATATTATGATGACAGCACTTCTGATAAACTTCCGCTTCTTCATTAAAGGAAGCTCTTTATGGCTCCTCTTTCTCTTCTCTTTGGCATCACTGCTCTTGTAGCTTCGGGCCCTTATTAAGTGAAACAAGTGTTCCTTGAATACAAGCACCACGATAGCCCGAGAGTTGATCTGAAAACCCAGGCCGCTAGCACATGCGAGACTACAGCAGCAGCCTGAAGAGCGCTGTGGGTGGCCCGGGAGGGTGACTCGTGTCCAGACAGCATGGGGCAGAGGGCGCAAGAGTTCATCAGCGTGCTCAAGACAGCATGGCACTTATAACTAAGGAACTGTATGTTCCTGAGAGTTTCCATTCCAGATTCATTTAAGCCTTTATCTTTTTGTAAGCCATGTTTTATGGATAACTTCAGTTTTACCAAAAGGCTGGGTATATTTCATTCTTTTGAAAACATCAGTATTAATTTTGAGTTGGCAAAGGCAACTTAACCAACTACAATTATGTTTGGTACTAAGAGATACACCTTTCAATAAAATTATTGAAATACCAAAAAAAAAAAAAAAAGTTTTGGGTTGCAGTTCATGGAATGACATAGCGAAGCCGTGAACTGTTGGGGACAACTGTCATGGGCTGAGAGCGGGGAGAAAATGAGAACACGGCAATGAGGAGAGGAGGGAGGTGCTTCTACCTTTCAAGTGACTCAGAAGAGCCCTACAGAGAAGTGATTCATTAGCTCAGTACTTTTCAGGGATTTAGTTTATGAGCTTAAGTTGTAACTGTTCTGCATCATCAAATTCTTTCTGATTTTCTTCCCTTTTAGGGTTTCCTTTATTTGAGGGTCTACAGGTTGGCTTTGTAGACTATATTCCTTGTAATTTTTTTTTTTTCTCAAACCCACTTTTTATTTTGGCTCAGATGTGGAAAAGTCACACTTTACTCGAGATCCATCCCAACTTAAAGGTATCCTTGTTCGAGCCTCACTGAAAAAAAGCACAATGGGATTTGGTTTTACCATTATTGGTGGAGATAGGCCTGATGAGTTCCTACAGGTGAAAAACGTGCTGAAGGATGGCCCTGCAGCTCAGGACGGGAAAATTGCGCCAGGTAAGGAGTTTTTCAGAATTAGTAACGAGTCCTACAACAAAAATGGCAGGAAAGATGTTTTAGGTATGCATGTTTAAAGAGAGTAAATGATTGTAACTGCAGTCTTTTCAGTTTATCCTTAAAATTAAGCAAATGCTGACTTGAGAAAGGGCCACTTTTACACTGAAGCAGGAACTGTTAGAGAAAACATACTAAGTTTATTCATTTTTGAATACTTAGTATAATTTTTTGATAATTCCTTGGATGTACAAAACTAAAAATGTATTAACCATCTGAGAAGGCCACTTCTCTGATATTCTTTGGTTAGGTAGGGTACTTCTGGAGCTATCTAACCTTTGGTTGCAACCTTGTTTTTGTATTTTAGGGAAGGGTCTACAGGGTGTTCAGGGTCTCACTACTAGATCGGACTCTCACCTGTTTACAGCCTCCCAAGAGCTGGGATTACACGCCACCATGCCCAGTCTCAATCACCGTGTCAGCGTGCCCCGGGGCAGGCCTGCGATAGCAGGCCTGGGGTTCGAACCCCCAGCTTCTGAGCCTGCTTGCAGGTGTTTTATACAATCTTTTTTTGAATAACACCCATTATGATATTTATAGTGGTAACCAGTTGTCGTAGCCTATAGTTTTTTTGTAAGACTTTTCATTTCCTTCGACTCACTGAGTAAAATTTAATGCCTGTGTTAAACGTGTAGGCATACGCATTACTGTTTTTACAAAGCTTCAGAAACATAAGTTGTCTTCTATATAGTTTTTCCCAGTCTTGACTTGATAATTGCTGGATACTTTCACGCTGGCCGACTGTGTGAGCTCAGGGAGGTACAGGACAGTGACTACGCAGTGAGCCCTCGAGGTTAGGTACCTGTGGCAGCAGGAATTCAGCGCTCAGCATTCAGCTGCTACTTTCAGTGTCACTACAGCTTTTCAAATCCTCTGTTCTCTCGGGTGCAACATAATACAGATTCCCATTTAGATTGTTCTACTATTGTGGCACTTTTTGGCTTCTTTTGGTTTTTTTGAGGTGGGTCTCCCGGGTCCAGGCTTGCCTCAGTCTTCATGTCTTCCTGTCGTAGCCTCTCAAATCCTGGAATTACAGGTGTATGCCAGAACATTCCCTCTCTTTCTCTCCTTTCCCCCTCTCCCCTCCCCCACCCCTCCCCCTCTCCTTCCCTGTCCTTCCTCTTCCCCTCCCCCTTTCCCTCTCCTGCCTCCTCCCCCTTTCCCTTCCTCTTCTCCCTTCCCCTTCCCTTTCCCTTCCCCTCCCTTCCTAACATTGTGTTGAGGATTGAATTTGTACATGCTAGGCAAGTGATCTTCCACTAAGCTGTATGCCTACCCTACCCCCTTTTTAAGACAGTCTTTCTGAGTTGCCCAGGTTGGCCTCAAAACATGGGATCCTCCTGCTTCAGCCTTCAGAGGAGCAGGAATGATAGTCCTGCACCAGCACACTAGGGTTGTCATGATACTTTGTGATACTGATACTGGTATTTTCAATTAATAATATGGATCTCTCATCTTATACTTTTCCAGTAAGTTGATAGAAACTATGCCAAGGAAAGTTTGAAATAATTAATAATTATATTTATAGTTATGTAAAATGTTTTACTATTACTTTATGAAATTAACAATCCCTAGAGATTAAGGTTAAAAGAGTCACACCTGTAATCCCACCATTCTGGGAGGCTGAGACAGGAAGATTGCTAGCTTGACAAGCCCAGCATGGGCAACTTAGAAACTTTAGAAGACCTTGTCTCCAAATAAAAATAAGCCTGGAGATGTCTATCAGTGTGAAGGTCTTGGATTCAGTGTAAACAAACAAATGTGTTTTTTTTTTTCTTTTTAAGTTCTCAGTTCTGACCTGTTTTATATTTTGTCCATGAGACAAATCTCACAGGTATTACATATATACTGTCATCATTTCATAATATTGTTTCAGATTTGCCTAAAACTGTTATCTAATATGCATAACAGTTCAATGGGAATTTGGGGGCTTTCTCAGGGAAGGAAAAGTCAAAAAATTTGCTTGTAGATGCTAGTTTCTACATCTTCTTGGACTATGAAGCAAATTTCCTCAGGCTAACTTTTGTTTTTAACATCATTCATGTTGACTTATTTTTAAAAGCAAGCCTACATGCAATAAGAAACAAAACATCCCTATTTGTCAATTTTTTTAAATAATCTTATTCAAATAAAAGCCATAAGCGTATGAGATAACAGTAGACAAATTTTTAAATTCAGTGGTGTGTTAAAAAAAACAATTAAAGGACCGGCAAGACGTCTCAGTGGACTAAGTGCTTGTTTAGGCAAGCGCAGGGGCCAGAGTTTGATCCCTGCCACTGCATGCTGCGCCGGCCCTACCCTTGGGCACACTGAGCCTGCAGTGGAGTCCAGGTGTAGTGGCGCATGCCAATAATCCCAACACTGGGGAGGCAGAAAATAGGAGAATCACTGAGTCAGTGCTGCGTAGTGAGACCCTGCGCGCGTGCACACACACACACAGCCAGTTGATGAATTTGGTGTTAAGTGCTCATAATAATTGAGAATCAGGAAAGCAAAACCAAATTTTGTAAGGATTAATTTGGCTAACTTAAATGAAAAAAAAAATTTGGCTAACTTTTCAGTGTCGTAACTAATCTATTGTCTTAAATAATGAATTCTGTTGAATTTTTTGATGCTTTCACTTTTTAAAAAGTAATTTATAATACATTCAAAATCTCTGGCCAGGGAGATGGCTCAGTGGAATAAGTGCTTCCCTGGCACTTCAGTTCTACATTTCTTAAACTAGCATGAACTTTAAGTACATTACCATCAGTGGATTCTTGAAATCAAGAAAGAAGATGGTATTTAAGGAGACCCCTCTTTGTTTCTCTTCTATGTACTAAATACTAAAATATGCTGAGCTTTGTTTAGATACTTAGGTGTGACTCAGAATCTGATAATAATGTTTGCAGATTTTTAAAATTATTCACTTAAGCTTGAAGTTAGAACTCTGTGGCTAAGATAATTAAGTTTAGACGTTTGTACATACTTTTTAGAGAGAAATTGTAAGATAGAATATGTTGGAAATCTTCTCTTTCCAGTAGTTAATGAACAGTAAGAGACTTCTAGAATTCAAATTTAGTGGCTAAATTTGGTTTTGCCTTTCTCTCAGCAAAAAGTCAGTTGATTTGGTGGTTTTAATATTCTTAACATGATTGTTTTATCAGGTGATGTTATTGTAGACATCAATGGCAGCTGTGTCCTTGGTCACACTCATGCAGATGTTGTTCAGATGTTTCAGTTAGTACCTGTAAACCAGTATGTAAGCCTCACTTTGTGTCGTGGCTATCCACTTCCTGATGACAGTGAAGATCCTGTTGTGGACATTGTTGCTGCTACCCCTGTCATCAATGGACAGTCCTTAACTAAGGGAGAGACTTGCATGACTACTCAGGATTGTAAGCCGGGAGCATTGGTTCTGGAGCAGAATGGAAAATCAGGACACACCTTGATGAGTGATCACCTCAATGGTCCATCTGACCCAAGTGAGCAGAGAGCATCCCTGGCGTCATCAGGCAGCTCCCAGCCGGAACTCGTGACTATCCCTTTGATTAAGGGCCCTAAAGGCTTTGGCTTTGCGATTGCTGACAGCCCTACTGGACAAAAGGTGAAAATGATATTGGATAGCCAGTGGTGCCAAGGCCTTCAGAAAGGGGATATAATTAAGGAAATTTACCATCAGAACGTGCAGAATTTAACACATCTCCAAGTGGTAGAAGTGCTGAAGCAGTTTCCAGTAGGTGCGGATGTACCATTGCTTATCTTAAGAGGAGGTGAGTAAAAGCACAACCAGGAAGTATCTTTACATTCAGACATTTATGTTTGCTAATTGTCCTTCATTATGGGTCAGAATGCGTCTTCCTAGGAGATTTCATTGGCAGTTAGTGTGCACTTTCCTTAAGTTTCTGTCTGATTGCTTCCATAAGGAGTATCTGGATCAGCATGTTTTAGTTCTTAGTGCTTTCATTTGTGTTCATTATGGATTTCTGACTCCACTGTATTCTTTTTTAAAATCTGATTTACAGCTTTAATGATTAGGGGATGTCGTGGTATTGTGCTACTGCAAATGAAATATAGCCTCTTAATTTCATTTTCTCTGTGATGACAATAGTAGAAATTGACCAGTGGTGCGTCATCTGGACCCCTGCAATGCATCAAAAGAGCTTTTGAAAAAGCTGCCGTCTCTGGAGAAGTGAAGCTTTGGACGGTGGAGCAGCCTGTTCTGCAGAAGCACTTCTGATGGCTTATGCTCATAAAGATTTTATCCTAGGCTCTAGAGTCTGCCCATAAGTGTTAATTAAATCCCAAAGTGCGTATGTGAGAAATGAAATTTTTACTTTTCAAAGTCATCAGCTGACATGAACCACTCCCACATTCTGTGAATTCATTTCCAAGGACCGTGCAGTTCCATGGCAGTAGCCTTTTTCAGATCCATGCTGATAAATGACTAGTATATTATAAAGAATGAAATTTAGTCCTTCACTCTTTTATCACTATGGGTTTTACTTTTCATTTTTGAGGCAAATGAGCTCTCTAACTTCATTGGCAATTTTTTCTTTATTCTCATTTCTTTGAACTGTTCTGACTTATTCTCTGGGTGATAGGGTAGAATGTGCTCAGTCAGGTAAAAATTTCTTGCATACTAGAGAGTTATCAGGGCTTCAACACATACAACAAAGAGACCAGGATTTGTTGTCTGATGGTTTGATGTCAGTTTTCTGCCTGGGCTATATGGGTGTAGAAAAGCTGTCAGTTAACCTGTCTATTAAATGGTAATAGCATTTATGCCTGGGGATTGTTGTAAAAACGAAATGTAATGCATGTACTGTATAATGTCCGGCACAGAGGAGGTTTACATAAAGAATTTACTAGCCCACTGAAAGTTGAAGCTGGTTTTATTGTAAACATAAGCAGTATTTATAATCTCAAAATGTGTACTGTGTTTTAAAATTTGGCTCCTTTTTTTAAGGTCCTCCTTCACCGACTAAAACTGGCAAACTGGTGAGTGTTGCAGTGGCTTTCGTTCTCCTTCCCCCGCCACACACAGTGCCGCGCGCATCCCCTCTGTAGAGCAGCCTGCTTCGGGGGTGGTGTGCTGGTGCTGGGAGAAGCCTCAGGCCCGCTGCCCTAGATACGGCTCAGAACTCACGGGAATGGTAGAAAAGCACCACGGGCTGGGCTGGGCTGGGCTCAGCTCGCACACTTAAGCCTTACTGCTGAAGGAGTACTAGGAGCCCACGCTGCCAATAATCATGTCCTTACATGGTGAAACCTGACACACCGAGGAACTTCCTTAGGATTCTTTTACTTTGTGTTTCAGAGGAGCACAGTAATACATGTTCTTAGATAGGAAACTGTTGCATCTCCTCGCGAGTACCCGGAGTAAAGGCATGGTAGTGCGTGTAACTCCCTAGGAACTATAAATGCCTACATTTAGATGACCTTCTTACATTTAGAACTAAGCAGAATTTTCTAAAATAATTGTGGCTTTCTGAGCTAAATTTGCTCATATCAAAGTGATACACTGTCAGACCTTTGACTTCTTGTGAACAACTAAGCAGCCTATTTAAGTGTTTTGTAAAGAAAAAGAACTTTAAAATGAGTGTACCAAATAATGCTTTTGCAGAAGAAGCTGTAGTACACATTCCTGGCTAAATAGTTATAATTCTATGGATATGGATATAAAGACAATTATATTTTAAAATCCTAATTTAGTTCTTTTTTCCTTGAAGTCTTTCATCTCAAAATTGAAAGATAGCTTCCCATAAGCACACAAGGGAAGACATCCAGCATTAAATGCATTAATTCCTTCCAGCCCGCCGAGTAAGTCTTCAGCCCTTTTACAGACTGCTGGTATCATCAGGTCACCTGGGGGCAGAAATTCCTTTTGTCCATTTGGTTCAAATTGCTCTGCATTTTTCTGCTTTTCTCTGCTTCCCCAAGCAGTCACTGTAATCTCTGTACCACCGTGTCTAGTTCATAATAGATGCCATTGCAGCCACAGTGACCTTGATGCTTTATATCTGACGGGAGGCTCTGGTGACCTCCAGGTGCTGTGACATGTGGGGAAGGGGAGAGGGCTGCCCTGACTCCTGCCATTGCCTGAGTATGGATCAGTGAGGGGTTCTGTGACTCCACACTTCATAGGAGCTGACCCTCGCTTTAGAGGGGCCGACCCCTGGCCCTCAGGAGTTTGTGCCCCTGTGATCTAGTCAGTGTTAATTACTTATTACAAGTGTGTGTAATCTTCTTGCCCTGACAGAAATGCAACATAATAAGCTGGTCTCAAAATCATTTTTAGGTGAATTATTAGATTTCATTTTAAAAACTAATCTTAAAGAAATCATTTTGCCTCAGTGTTATTTTGGGAAAGTTGTATCTGAGTAGGAAAAGTATCCAAATATGCTAGTCTGTTTCCTTTCTCAGAATGGTTGTCTGGCATAGGGTCGTTTTCCTCCATGTATTTGGAATGACTGAGCAGGGCTTTTAGTGTCATCTTTATGAACTAAATTAGAGCTAACGCTCCCTCTCCTATTTCCCTGAAAAGAATGTATTGTTTTACACATTTTCACTGAAATTAAATTCAGTGAGTTGGAAATGCGTATCGGAAGTTTGTGGATATATTTTCTGAGTCTTCTTGTTTTACTTAGAAATGCTGTCTTGGATCATGTTCCTCTTATTTCCAAGTCAGTTTATATCTTGATAGTAGAGAAAAAGACAGGATTACTTAAAGACAGGACTAAGTGAGGCCCTTCAGTTGACATCATTATAAACTTTGTTCTAATTCAGGGTAAATACTATGCTATAACCAGATATACTTGCCCCGGAAAGTGAATTCCTGCTAGACCACCACCTGGCCATGGCTGGGACCCTGCCACCTATAGAGCTATACTCAGTTGACACATCTAGTTCAGACAACAGTTTTATGAGTTAATCAACCTTCTTACTTCTGAAAAGTACTAAAGGAAGGCCCTTTTCCATTTCAGAAAACAGACAAAAAGGAAAGTTCAGGAAGTTTGGAGACCATAAACGAACCCATTCCCCAGCCTATGCCTTTTCCACCCAGCATTATCAGGTCAGGATCCCCGAAACTGGATCCTTCTGAGGTCTACCTGAAATCTAAGACTTTATATGAAGATAAACGTAAGTAGTTGTAGAATGTTCTAGGAGAGCACGTAATTAGATAAATTTAGGTTTTTTATGAAACTGGAATCTTCCCATCTTTCAAAACCATAGTGAGAATTTATTCCTTCATTCCAATGTCGATACATAGTACGCCGGGCTTCTACCACATGTAGGCAGTGTTCACACGTTTGTTTTTTTTCAAGACTGTGTAATAAGTGCCAGCTATCTGCAAGATATCGCATTAGGAACTTGGAATAGAGAGATAAATTGGTTCTGTAGGCCTTGCATCCAGAAATGTTATTAAATCTAAATGGAAAAGGCTAATGTATAATGAAGTGAGTGTAGAGATAAACACATGGATGCCTTCTGGTGTGGCTATGAGGTGGATAAGTCACAATCCCACGTCGTCTGGTCAGTATCTGAGTGTGACTAGCAGGAAGTGCGGGGTCACGTGTCATTCAGAAGGTGAAGCTGGAACCAGACCCTTCTCCCCGGCCCCCAGACCCTCCAGAGCGAAGAGCTCTCTGAGGCAGGTAAAGGCAGAGGCCGAAGGAGTGCCCTTGTGCCCTGAGCCAGCAGGGGCTGGTTCTGCAAGTAGTTCCGTTTGACTGAGTGGGCCTGGACGGGAGGGCAGTGAGGAGAATAGGAATAGATGTGGAGGGCTGGACAGCCGGAGCTGGTCACAGGGAGGATTGAAAGCCATGGATGGTTTTAACTATAGGGAAAATACCATTGGGCTTGTGTCTTAGAAAGGCTTTCCTGGCAGGAGTTAGGAGGACAGATCACAGAGGGGTCTGCAAAGTGGAAAGGAAGCCCGTCAGCTCCTTGGAGGAGTCCAGCTGTGAAGAGGAAAGAACTCACGAAACAGAAGCCAGTTTTTATACTTACTTATCTACTAATGGTAAATCTTTACCAATGTAAAGTTGCAAATTTAAATAGATCTAGTTTTTAAAAAATGATTAAAATAAATCTGCATCTACTTTGAAAAAGACATACAAAACATAATATTTAATTGACTGTGCTTATTTGAATAGTTGTAGATCTTTATCTTGATATCTGGGGGCTGTATTTAGAAAAATGAAAACCAAGTGTAAGCATAGCAAAGCAATGATTGAAGTTAGTGTAGCTATGTATAATCCCTTTCTTAGAATTCCCATTCGTAGCTTAGGATATTCTTAATATAGGTAGAAACTCTGCAGCTCTATTGGTTTTCACTCATAAAACAAGTTTGACTCAGACTCCTCTAATTTCTGAGCGTCTATGATCCACTTTCCCACTGCAACCCCATTTCCCTCAAACCCCCGCCACACTGCTGGGTACTAAACCCAGAGTGTCGTGCATGCTGAGTATGGTTCTACCACTGAACTACACCTCAACCCCCAAAGTTCTGTGATTCTAGTAGAAATGTTTATCAAAAGAAGTTTCTCTCTCTCTCTCTCTCTCTCTCTCTCTCTCTCTCTCTCTCTCTCTCTCT
>NW_004524716.1:4536857-4624958 GCF_000260255.1 Octodon degus | reverse complement strand
AGTCTAAGTGGGTTCGTACTCCTCATTCCTCAGTCTTCTGAGTGTTGGGATGCAGGCCTGTGCCACCGTACCTGGCTCTTATTTCCATTGGCAGTTTCTCTCTTTTTCCTACCTGTGTATAATGTTAGGATTTTCTCAGAGAGAAAATCTTAGTCATAAAATAGATTTTCCTGACTTAATTTTCTGATGAATATGGCCTGCCTTTTGAGGACAGTATAGTTAAGAGCCTAGAAACTGGAAATCAAGATAGTGTAAATCTCGACTCCATCATTTACTGTGTGACTTAAGCACATTCCTTAAGCCCATAGTTTCCCCATGTAGAAGTTAGGGCCAAGATGAAGTGTTAACCCTTAATTGGTTTTCCCTTAAAATACTGCTGGAGCTGGGCATGGTCGCACATGCCTGTAATCCCAGCACTCTAGAGGCTGAGGTAGGAGAATAGCAAGTTCTACATTAGCATGGGCTCATGGCAAGTTCAAGGCTGACCTACACTACATAAAAAGATCCTGATCCCACCACCTAAAAAGAAAAAAATATATATATTCTGTATATACGCACATGTGTATAAAAATTAGGCTAAGTAAGTGCTTCATATGAAATACTTTTCTGATATCAGCTGAAGAGTGAAAATAAAAGCAGGGCACAGAGGTGCATACCTGTAATCCCAGCTACTTTGGAGGCCAATGCAGGAGGACCACAGATTCAAGGTCAACCTGGGCAGTTTAGTAAGACTTGTCACAAAGTAAAAAGATCTGGGCATGTAGCTGAGCACTCCCTGGAATTACTCTGTAGCACTTAAAAGTAAAGGGAGAGGAGAAAGAAGGTATTTTATTGGGTCTTTTCTTCTAGGATTTACAGTACTATATCTTACTCAAAGATTAATTTAGATTATTTGTGTCTGTCAAATATCAAATTCATTGGATAATGGTAGATTTAATGTAGAATTGACTGGCCAGCAGTAGAAGTTAGAGGCAGTATAACATTATACGCAGAGACCATGGAAATGTTCGCAGACAGTCTTGATACAGTTTGGTTTAGCACTCAAAACATAGTTGAATTTTCTAGTGTGTGTTATGTTGTGTAAATTTTCACAATCAGAAAGTTCTAAGATTATAGTTTATTGAATTTTTCTTGAGTATCCTACAAAATGTTGAAATTTGTTTTATTTTTACCTTTTTAAAATGAATCAAAATAGTTACATTTTCTGATTTTCTTTAGCACCAAACACCAAAGACTTGGACGTATTTCTTCGGAAACAGGAATCAGGATTTGGCTTCAGGGTGCTAGGAGGAGACGGACCTGACCAATCTGTAAGTACAAATACTTTTGCTGTTTGTGTTAAAATTTTTAAATGGTGATTTTTTGTTTTGCTTCCTGATTTTCCTATTTAAGTGTTTTATTAATATGACATAGAATTACATTCGTATTTGTACTTTGTCTTTGTTAAGCAGATTCTAAGGGACTTTTCTTCTCTAGGAAGCCTATAATCTAGCGTCCTCTTTCCATACTCACTCTTACCTTCTGAATGCTCCTGGACTGTTGGCATGAGTCTGTGTGTATTATTTCACCTGGTCTTATTAATAACTTAATATTTTTATGTTCTTTTCTTTAGTCTTTTTTTTTTTTTTTTTTTTTTTTAGAGGGGTATGGGACTCAAACTCGGGATCTTGCACTTGCCAGGCAGGCGCTGTGCCGCTGACCTATATATGTCCCAGGCCCTTTGTCTGTCATTTCATGTTTAAGCTGTGAAACTAAAGAAGTATAAAATAATTAATATTTCTAATCAAAAGGTATAATGGTTGCATTCACAAAGCTTTTTCTTTCTTTATATTTTGTTTGCTTAATTTGTTTTGAGATTTTTGGTTTTTTGAGATGGGTCTTACTATGCAGCCCAGAAAGGCCTTGAATTATCTATACAGCGCAGGCTGGTGTCTCAGTTACTCTTCTCTCATTCCTGAGATAAATACAGGACACTCAAAATGAGGGAAGGAAAGCTTTATTTAGCTCACAGTTACTGGAGGTTTCAGTCTGTACTCAGCTGGCTCCAAGACAGAGTGGCACATGGCAGAGAACAACATTTCATGGATGTTGCAAAGAGCTAGAGAGCAAAGGGAGTAGCAGCAGCTGAAGCCACTAGCCTCTCTCCCTTCCTTACATTGTAATGCAGATTACCTGCCCCAGGGCAGGTGCAGCATCCACACTCACAGTAATCAATCACCAACTCCAGAAGCCACCCCAAGACTGTATGAGGCTTTGGGGGGGCACTTATACACAAACCGTAACAGCTGGCCTTGGCTTCTTGTCTGGGAAGACAAGCGCTGGGATTGCAGATGTGCACCACCACACCCAGCTGCAAATTATTTAAAGCTTATACTTTTTTTTTAATGTATGATTCCTACAGAAAGAGAACAAATGTACTATAATAGGTTTTGGTTTTGTTTTATCCTTGTTGAATGACAAGTAATATGCTTTGTAGAATCTAAGAATGTACTTTTATTTCTTTTGTATAATATGACAAAAACCCTACCTTATTCTTGGAAGTTAGGTGAAGAACACTAATCTTTAAAAATGCCAGTCTGCCAGGCTGCATATTATCATGTCTACAGAGGCAGGAAGATTATAAATTTAGGCCAGGCAGGGCAGCACACTTAACCAAGTGACAGGCCTCTGTTTTTGAACAGATTGTTTGATTTATATGGTATAAATGTGTTCTAGCCATATTGGTTACAATTGCCATCAGTGATTATTAAGCACACATAAAGTTTAGGCAGGTGGCCGGGGAGATGGCTCAGTGGAATAAGTGCTTCCCTGGCAAGTGCAAGGGCCTGAGTTCATTCCCTGGTTCCGCAAAAAAAATAAATAAATAAATAAACAAACAAATAAATAAAGTTTAGGCATGTGGCCCTATGTAGGACAAATATAAGATACTTTGTTTTTGACTATATATATATATATATATATTTTCTACCTTGTTGGTATTTGTAGTGTTCATTTAGACATTTTGAAACTGTATTTTAACTTAGGAGCAGCCTTTCTCTTAAATGTCAGGTTTTAGTAGTTTTGAAAGCAGCCTACATAGCAGGATTGCCTGATGATGGGCTTTTAATTGCTAGTGAGCAGAGTAAACCAGATATGTTCTACTAAGTGCTACCCTGTTCCCTTGAGATTTAGGGAAATTGTCTGTTTATCTGCTGAGTATACTAAACTTGTACCATTAACACATTGGATGATAAAATCATGAAAATGATCCCAGTTGCTGTGAACTATGTGTAGAAAATCTTGCCTGAGGCCACTGAACAAATTTTTTTTCTTTATTTAGTAGCTATAGAGAATTATTTTTCTGAGTTTGTTTTGCTGTAGTTTAGTGATGGAGATCACAGTGGTGCTCTTTGAATTTTTGTACTTTCTTGGTGATACTCAACCCTGAGGACCTAGAAGAATTACATAATGCAGTGTGTATATCTCACGTGCCCTTTTTGAGTTTGGGTGCTTTCTCACTTACCACCTTTCTGGAATGTGCCAATTTTCGTAGATGAACCCCAGCAATCCGTTGGTCAGCGCAGAGGTGAGTCAGGAAGCTCTTGACTCTTCATCTGATCCTAGTAGGCTGTACAGACCAGTCTTCACATTGCTGTCTTTCCAGATCTACATTGGGGCCATTATTCCCCTGGGAGCAGCTGAGAAGGACGGTCGGCTCCGCGCAGCTGATGAACTCATGTGTATCGATGGAATTCCGGTTAAAGGGAAATCACACAAACAAGTCTTAGACCTGATGACCACTGCTGCGCGAAATGGCCATGTGTTGCTAACTGTCAGAAGGAAGATCTTCTATGGAGGTAAAGACAGTCCCCTTTCTCTGCAGCTTTTCAGCGTTTTTTATGGTTTATTACCCACTTGGCATAACACTGGGCCCTATTGTGGAAGGCCACCGAAGGTCAGAGGGCTTCACAAATAATACTACTATCAAAAATAAGTAAATATTGGGCTCAATATTAAGATTATATTACCCTATTGATAAAACTTTACCAGTATGGTATTGTGGGGGAAAATATAAATTTAAATCTTTTAAAAAACAAATACAGCTAGGCTGGTGTAGCTCAGTGGCAGTATGTGTGCCTAGCATGCATGCCAAACTCTGGGTTCTATCCCCTGCACTAGAAAAAACAAAAACTATAGATGCATATATAGTTAATTAGCCGTACCAAGATATCCCACTAGCTAAATATCAAAGGATTTGAATCCTGATGAAATACCAGCTATTCAAAGAAACAGAACGTTTCTACTTGAAAAGTTTTAATATAACATTTATGGAGTCTCTGTAGCAGATTCATGGATTACTTATGTCTCAAAATATTGTCACAATCTAGTTCTACAGTGACTTGCAAGAGAGTTGAGAGACATAGCCAGTAAGAAGTAGGAATGGGATTAAAATTTATAGTTTAATTGCAGAGCCCTGACTCTAAACCATGATAGTAGGATGTGATCATCTCTTACAATTTTCTTATCAGTAGCTTTGTTGATATTAACTAGGATTTACATGTGAATGTTTCCCACTTTAAAAATGATAGCTCTCAGATGTGAGGGCTGTCTGCTGTGAGTGTCCTGGTCAGGAAAGTGGGCAGTGTCCCCTTCCTCCCTCACTGCGCTACGGGCGTCATTACAGTGATTTCCTTCATCCTGCTTCCCTGCTAGAACCTCCAGACAAGCACTCAGAAATGATAACTGTGACACAGGAATGCAGTGTTGTCTCAACTTCGTTGTGCTCGAGTCAGAGCATAATTACACCCTGTGAAAACTGGAACATCATGGACTGAAGAAAGCACCATGAAGTTTCATAGTAGTTGGATATTGTTGAAGACATTTTACCTATTTCATTCTAACCTTGCATTATACAAAATCTGTTTTTTAAGTAAAGATTAGATGCTAGTGGCATTCTGAAATGTATTCTTAGGGGGATCATGTAAGTTTTGAACCAAAAGAATGTTACACAGCTGCTGTGTGTTGGTATTGTTAATGATGCCTGACCAAATTATTACACAAGATCAGCCTTTTTTAAAAGTTGATTAGATCTTGGTATCATTCTTGAACTGTGATGTCCTCCTTGAATAGCTGCAAAAGGTGTAGGTTAAGTGCCCGCTTGCCAGGGATTCCGTATGACCTTACCTGTGCCCGAGCCGCATCCCTGAGCCTGCTGCTTGTGCACACAGTGTCCTGTGTCCCGGGGAGCAGAAGAAGCAAGGCTGAGAACTGCGACCCGTGAACCTCACTGATCTCCTCAGCCGGGACGCTTTCATTGCAGAACACCTCACCGAGGACGAATCCCATGCAGATGGCAGACTGCTTGAGTGGGGCAGCACTTCTGCCCTGATCCCCCCCGCCTCCAAGGCATCCGTAAACAGCAGGCACTGACTTATACGTACAGTTGATCTCTGGAGGCAGTTTACTGGATCAGTTCTCATCTAATTTTCTTAAATTGTTGACAAGGTTATAAACCATGACAGAACTAAAACTATTTCAAGAATGACTTTTTAATATTGAATTTTAAAGTGAGAGAACATGAGGTCATACGTATTTTCCCCTTATACCCTTCCGTACTGTGTTTAGAAGTCAGGTGGACAGCAGCTGCCCATATCTGCGCTCAGATGGTGCCCAAGCTGCATGGCGTGTGTTGGGGGCTGCTTTTCTATTCTTTGTATTATTAGAAGAGAAGCTTTTGTTGAGAGGCTTAGCACGGAAAACTCACAGCTTTCAAAAACTATCCCAACTGATCGTGTTTATTGTAGAAAAACAACCTGAGGATGACAGCTCTCCAGCCTTCATTTCAGCACAGAATGGATCTCCTCGCCTGAACCGAGCAGAGGTGCCAGCCAGGCCTGCTCCCCCAGAAGCCTATGATGTTGTCTTGCAGCGAAAAGAAAATGAAGGATTTGGTTTTGTCATCCTTACCTCTAAAAGCAAACCACCTCCCGGAGGTAAGGGCCGCTATGTCCTGTGGTCTCTCCCTGCCAGGCCCTGTGTTTGGGCCTCCCCATGAGCTGAAGAAACTTAACAGGAACTGGGTAGAATCTGCTTTAGAGATTTACCTTTTTAAGATTAGTGACTCTTTTCCTTTTTTTCAAAGGCAGCTAATGTGAATCACACCTTCCAAGCTTCAGGTTTATCTGTCATCTCATATTCTGTGAAATATGACTCGTAGCTCAGTTTGCATCAAGGCTATACTGAGACAGCACATCAGGGAGCTAACTTGATGGATTTAGTGAAAAATATAATACTGAGCTTATTTAAATTTTAAGATACAGACTTTTTTCCCCCCTGTATTTAGGGCAGGGTCTATAAGGGTGTTCAGGGTCTCACTACATAGATCGGACTCATAGTGATCCTCCTGTTTACAGCCGGGTAAGTGCTGGGATTACAGGTGCATGCCACCACGCCCAGTCTCAGTTGCCATCTTGAGCCCTGGGGGCAGAGCCAGCACTCCACGCCTGGGATCCTGGGATCAAACCCTGGCTACTGCGCTCTGCCCAAGCAGGTGCTTTAGTCCGCTGAGTCAGGCTGGCCCTAGACTTTTTAAATTAGGAGACATTATGGATGTAGAAATACATTAAACAGTAGAAATAACTGAGAAAAAGCAAAATAGATTAGCAGAAAAATGTAAATATATCTTAAATAGTTTTCGTATTATGATATAACGGTTGCTATATTCCAAGTATAACATACCCTTGTTAAATGAAGCATTCTACTTTTCCTATATAATTTACTGAAAATAAAATTCTGTCACCATCTTTGAAATTTAATGCACATATCTGAAGCCCTTTAGCAGAGTAATCACGTAAGAAGGACGAGTGTGCGTGTACATTCATTAGTTGCATCAGTAAAGGAAGCAGTAGTATCTAGTAAGTTCAGGGCCATTATAATTCAGCAGATTCCACGTTGTGGGGTTGTTTTGTTTTGTTTGTTTTGCTTTGATTTTTTTTGAGACAAGGTCTTGCTCTATAGCTGAGGCAGGTCTTGAATTCACTATGTAGCCTATGATGGCCTCACACTCACAGTGATCTTCCTGCCTCAGCCTTCCAAGTGCTGGAGTTACAGGCATGCGCCACCACACCTGGCTTAATGTTGATCTTGATGTTGCTGAGAAATACTCTTTAAATATAATTATAAAATCCAATTGTATATAAGATGAAAACCAGAACATTGATATGTGTGTATAGTGCTTATTTGCTAACTTTATATTTGGATATCAAATGATAAACACCCTTTGACCCCATGAAAACACCCCCTAGCTTTTGCCATTGGGTTTGGATCTATCTGGGATAGTTAGATCCTTTTAGACTCAGGGTCACTAAAACCTCAGTAAAAAAAGAAAACATTTTCAGGAAACTGTTATGAACCAACCAATTTACAGAAATCTTGCTAAAATTAATGAGTGTAAAGGAAGAAATTTTGTCACATGGATGAGTTATTGCTGTAGTATCAGGTCACTGCTCACTGATACTAGTTTCCATTTTCCAAAAGCAGTTGCTATGGTAACACTTGGAACGGGAACTGTCACTGATGCTATAAGGATGATTATGTGGCCTGTGTCAGTAAAATGAAAGGGAAGCAGCTTGTAGGTGGTTTCATGTTGTATCTCAGGAAGTCAGTCTTTCCAAAAACAACCATTTAGAATAATCATATTGTCATTCTGATATCATACAATAATCCCAGGCCTTCACATTAGCAATGAAAGAGCACTCCTTTGTGTGGCAGATGAGGATCACTTCTTATCTGGAGGATGTTCCCTGTGTAGCACTGCAGAGATGAGCGAATCTAATATTCGCCCTAAGACCAAGCAGTAGAGAGGAATTAGGTGAAATGTTGCACTGCTTACATATATTTAAACATATTATCATACTTGTATTTAAAAATTGAAAATATTATTTGTTTATTTAAATGACTTTACTGTTTTGACAGTTTTCTGGGTATAGATGTTCAATCTCTGAATAACATAGTGTCATTAAGCTAGATGTGGTGGTATATACCTGTAATCCCAACAGTCTGAAGCTAAGGCAGGAAGATCACAAGTTCTAACCCAGCCTGCAAGACTTAGACTCTGTTTCCAATAGGTAGGTAGCTCACTAGGTTAGGTAGGTAGGTAGGTAGGTAGGTAGGTAGGTAGGTGGGTGAGTGGGTGGGTAGGTAGGTGGGTGGGTGGATGGATGGATGGATGGATGGATGGATGGATGGATGGGGCTGGGATGTGGGCCAGTACCAAGGCTCTGGGTTTAATTTCCAGTTATACATGCACAAAAGGATCATGTCACTGAGTATCAGGTTTTATCATCAGACACATTTGGAGTTGAGCTCTGTGTGTGTGTTTATGGTCTTGGGCAACTCCGTCCACTACAAGAGTGCAGTCTCCTCGTACAGCGTAGAAGATGATAACACTTCTGTGCTCAGGGAGTGCCAGGTTCAGGTGAGCAAACTGTCAGAAACAAATGAAGACGTGAAAGTCAGAATGTCTTTGTCAATAGCCGGGGGACTTGACCAGAAAGGAGTGAAGCCCTGAACAGACTGCAGTGCCCAGGCTGATTGAGGAGCTACAGAGAGAGAATGCTCTGCTGAACCCAGATGCAAGGCAGGGGAGCAAGGCACGGCGGCAGTTTAGCTAAATTATTAACGTTCATCATTGTCCCCAAGGGAGCTTCCTTGTGTTCCTGTTAGGGTCCATCTCTGCTGCATCCCATCTCGTGGTGTTTTGGCTTCTCAGGGTGAAGAGTCTTCTTCCCAAGTCACCCTAGAAGACACTGACCTCAGGATGTCCCAGGGAACTCCACGGTGGCGTGTGAGCGTTACAGGAGATAATCCCATGGGGCCTGTAGCCAGAGCTTTGATACCTGTTAGCTATTGCCATTTTTATTACTTTTATTTAGAAGTTTTGTGTTTGTGTTTATTTTGTTTTGTTTTGAGATGACATCTCCCTCAAACTAGAGGCTGACCTCAAACGTTTGGGCTTATGTGGTTCTCTTGCCTCATCCTCAAAGAGCCAGGAATACAAGCACACTCTGGCATGCCTGCCAACCATCTATTTTAAAGAAACTTCGTGGCAGGCTCAGCCCACCCAGGGGGCGGTCCTGCAGCTTGCCTAAGCTCGCCTAAGCAGGCGCTTTAGATCGCTGAGCTATCGCGCGGGCCCTTAAAGGAACTTTAAAGTTGATTCATGCCTGATAATGAGACAGAAAAGAAAACCCAATTAAAATGCAAAATTGAAACAGCGCCTAAAGTGTGGCAGAAAAACAAGTGTTTGCAGCTCGTTAATTATCCGTCTGAAGGATAAATTAGGCTCATCTTGTTGATAAATTTTATATAAAGTACTTGAAATTTTCTATCATGGTGAAAAAGCAGAACTGCCAATTTCACTGAAATGCTACTTAATAACCTCACAGAATGCTGAGTCCTCACACATTCTTCACACCATTTGTCCATTTAGCGAAGAGTGTCCTGCAGTGAGGGAGAAGGAGGGCTTCCCCTACCCGGCTGAGCCATCGAGGCCATCGCTCGCCACAGTACCGGGCAGCTTGGGAGGGCACCAGCTCAGGAGGAACCCAGGGGGCTGTCAGTGAATCCTTCCTTCTGGGCCTCGTCACAGAACTCTGCTTAAAGTAGATTACTTTTTCTTTTAAGTAACGTATTTTCTGGTGACATATGTCTCAGAAAGAGTTCCTAGTGTCTCTGGGACCAGTTCTGAAATTCTGAGATGCTCCACTGGGGTTCCCATCCAGGTCAGCGTCCTCACCGTGGGCCGAGGCGCCACATGAGCGCAGTACGTTAAAAGGCCTCTCTAAAGGAGAAAAGGACGCAGTGTTTTCGCTTTGCCAGTGCCTCTGAGCTTTTAGTGTCACTCTCATCATACGGTTTTCAGTTCTAGTTGCAAAGATTTCTGTGAGAAAGAAATATTTCCAGTTACTGTCCTTTCATTTCATGAAAAAATGTCTGAGAGCATTAAGGTGATCTCAGCAGTGGGACAACCTCTCTGTGGCCATTGAGGCCAGAGATGAATGAAAGCAGAGAAGGTGGCCGTACATCCAGCGAGGGATCCTGGATCGTGGGTACAAGAGCAGGCAGGACCTCAGGCTTTTCCCTGGCTGTGAGTGCTCTGAGAGAATCCCATGAAACACTTCCAGGTCCACTGACAGCACTGCTTTTAGGAGGTAGTTACCTTTCAGCTGGTCTTGGGCGTTGGAGCTGTGTAGGTGGTTCCTCTGTGCTTAGTGACAGAGAGTAACACGTGGCTGCTACCACTGCACCCCACCCAGGCAGCTGACCCTTCAGGAAGTTGTGTACCACTCTCCAGTAGTGAGAGGCTACAGGTACTAATTGGGCTTGATGCTTTCCACATCTAAACAGACCCTTTTCAGTGTACCAGGTTGTTGCTCAAGGAATCAATATATGTATAAGGAGAATAAATAACTGCAGAAATGATTTAGAGAAAAAAATGACGTAGAAAGAATGGATAAAAAAGGTACGATATTCATCCTCAGTGGAGTACTACTCTGCCATGAAGAAGAATAGATGAGACATTTGTAGGAAAATAGATGTACCTTGAAACTATAATGTTAGATGGAATAAATCAGACCTCAGAAACTTAAAAATAACATGGTTTCTCTTACACGAGAAACCAAAGATACAAAAAATAACACAATAAAGGATATTAGGAGACAGGGAGATCTTTTACAAAAGGGATGAAAACCAAGAGCTGAAGGGGAGGTTGTAAGGGGATGAAAAAGGATTATGATGTGCTGTGGTAATAAAGCCAGTCCCCACAGGCCACTGTGTGATCCACCCCGTGTGTCTGAAATGCCACCAGTGGTGTTAGTTATGTCAGCGTACCTGGCACAGGACATGGCCCCTGTTGCTGTGGGATTTTTATTCACTCTATTTGCAAGGAAAGTGGAGCCCTAAGTACTTGATATAATTCAGAGCTAAAAGGTACTTGCTTCCAACATTACTTTTCTGTATTTTAAGATTAAAATCTCCACTATATAGTACTAGAAGAGCCAACATCCTGTCTGTAGGGACATAAATCATGACCAGGAATAACTTTGCATGGTCTATTAAATAAAGGTCTATTAAAATGTGCCTAACATATCCTAGGTCTGATTCAGAAATGCTAGTAAGAAGGGTTTTACTAAGGAAATTAAATGCAATTCACAGTGCCATCTAGAAATATTAATTACCCTATTCATATCCATCAGTAGTCAGCAAGAGCCCGAGTGCCTGGTAAGTTTACTGACCTAGGCGAGGAAATTCTCAGAGAACATAAAAAGAACATTTGTTTCCTGCACACGTGTCCTTTTCGCACAGTGCAGGGTACTTTGTTTGAAAAAATCTCCTAGGTGTCCAGGAACTCATCTCAGCTGTGGTGACTGCGGCATCTCCAAGTGTGTGAGATGCAGCTCTGTGCATTCATGGGAGAGTTTTACCCATGAGCCAAAAAGTCTTCACGTTAAATACTTAACGTTCTGGTTCTACTCAGCTTTTGAATTGTGAAAAGATTAAAAGGCACAAATGAAAGAAATTAATTTCCGTGTAGAACTAAGTGGGATTCATTTTAACAGTCAGTCATTTATTTCATTGTACCTGGATTTCTGACCAGAATCATTGAATCCTAAACTTGGGTTTGCCCCACATTTATTTAAAATGTTCCTTGTGGGAATGAGTATCTTCCGTGGGGACTAAAGGTAGGCCCTCACACAGGCGAGGTAAGTGCTCTACCACTTAGTACACCCCCAGCCATTCTTTTATTATTTTGAGATAAGATTGGTCTCAAACTTGTGACCCTCCTGACTCATGTTCCCAAGTGGCTAGAATGACAGGTGTGTGTCACTACCCTCAGTGTTAAGGGCCTTTTCAACAGAGCCAGAGAGGGTCTTATAACAGTTTCTAAAATAGCTAAAAACTTGACAAACACTGATGGCCTGCAATGAACAGTGAAGTGCCAGATCAGCAGTACCATAAGTATAGTGAGACCAGTGGGCCTTACCCAGAAAAACTTAGGAGGATGATATAAAAATTGGGAAAGGGCAGTACACTCCCACAAAGGTAGCAGCACCCAGGGGAAAGCTCATGGGCACCTGGCCAGCACTGGAAAGTCCTAGGCAGGCCTCTGAGGAAGAGGTTCAACAGGCCTGGGTAGTCTGTGGCCAGTTTCGGGGGACCTTTTCTGGGAATGGCCAAAGGTCACAGTGGTGCCAATCCCTGCAGTCCTTTGAGAGTGTGCCATGTCTGGGGTGCCTGCAGGGATCCCCACCCTGGTGCCCATGTGGAGTCTCCAGCTAGGGAAGGGCTGTGCTGTCCCACTCAGCTGCAGTGTCGTCCAGGGTCTTGGGAAGTTCTGATCTCTTAGCGCATCAGCCTTCTTAGACTTCTCTCTCATGCTGATCTGAATACTGCCTGCTGCCGGTTCCGTGACCTGTTTCCAGCTTTCCTGAGTGGGTTCCCGGCCTTTTGCCCTGACTCACCCTCACCTCTCTTGAGTTTGATGCTCTTTGACTCTTTTTTGTTTAACAGAATAGTCTGTCCTTGTAAAGTTTTTAAAATATAGTCAGTGACTTTAAGGGACCAGAGTTTCTGATAAGTAGGAAACAGCAAACTGAAGATTTTATATTTAGTTACATCTCTGTAAAGAGTATCTATGCAAGCTGGGCATGGTGGCACATGCCTGATGTCCTAGGTACTGGGGAGGCTGAGGCAGGAGGATTGCAAGTTCAAAGCCAGTTTTGGCAACTTTGCCTGGGGTGTGGCAGAGCTCTTGCTTGGCATGTGCTCGACTCTGGGGTCGATCCCCAGTTCCCCCACAAGAGAACCTATGCATGCAGTCATAGTTGGAGGTGATTTGAAAGTAGTTGCCTTTGGATAGGATGATGTGTGATACTTTTTTACTACATTTGTAAAGATATTTGTTTGATGTTATTATGTTACACTTTTAAATAATGACAATGATAAATCCAGCACTGGTAGATACAGTGAATAACTAGAAAACTTGGGGTTCTTGCCCACAGTTATTCCCCATAAAATTGGCCGAGTCATAGAAGGAAGTCCCGCTGATCGATGTGGAAAACTGAAGGTTGGAGATCACATCTCGGCAGTGAACGGACAGTCCATTATTGAGCTGTCCCATGACAGCATCGTTCAGTTGATCAAAGATGCCGGTGTCACTGTCACACTGACAGTCGTTGCTGAAGAAGGTAAGGCGGTGGTAGGCTGGTCCTCCCCAAGCTGATCTGAGAGGTGCAGAAGTACAGTGACAGCACCATTTCAGCTCCCTGGAGTCTCAGTCTTTGCCTTTTCCACTTAATGAACTTAAAAGACAGTTTATTATAAAGTTGTCAGCAGCTCAAGACAAAGTATCCAGCTAGAGACTGGTGGCCGTTTATTTATGTGCCAGAAAAGCAAGCACCCAGGAGGGAAAGATTGGTAACACTTTTCAGATCTTATTTTCTTAAAATAATGTCTTAAGTCTCTGCTTGAATTAAAGAAAATCCTTTAAGCAGTTCAAAGGAAGTCACTGTTCCGCCAAGTCTTTTATGTCCAGCCATGCCATGGTGTGCCTTTTCTTGGGGCAGGGCTTTGTTCTGGGCAGCTGCTTTCTAAAAGGGGGTTAGGAGGAGCATGCGGGAAGGCTCGTAAATAGGGCATAAAACTCACACTGGCAGTTCTGGAATAACGCCTTGCTTTGCTCGTAGCTACCTTTTCCATCATTAAGAATTTCTCATTAGAACCATTTTGGGCGAGTTCATGTTCTCTGGTCAGGAATTCCTGAGTAACCGCCACACAGTGCTCATCTCACTTCCCCCAGTTGTGCAGAACTAATGAGGACAAAACAACCACACAGCTATGAAGGGCCCATCTTTTCATGTTAGTGCTCCTCACTCTTGGCATCCGTGCTCCATGTCCCCCATGACCAATCCAGTTAGTTTCTAGTCTTCTGTGCTGCTCGAGTCCACCTTTTTTCCTGTTCTACTCTCATAATTTACTCCTGCCATACGGTCTGTTTCTTCTCAAGATCCTGTTCTGGGTGAGTTCCTGCGGCTGCTCCCGGGGTCCTGGCCAGCCCTGGGTAGGCCTGCGAGGTGCTGGTGCTTCACCACCCTGCCTCCTTTCCCTGGAGTGGTCCCACACCATCTAGACTCTGCTGGTTCTTTTCTGAAATCTTCTCAACAGAAACTGGAGCCCTTTTCTTGCTTTCTGCATGGGTATATTTTATGATTTTGCTCCCAGTTGAAATTTGCACGCCCAAGTTCTCTTAGCAGTGTCTCTCGTGGGCCTCCACGCACTCCAGTACACCTTTCTGGAAGGTATCTCTCCCTATTTAGCAGTCTGCTTTTTGCAGACAAAAAAAGTGCTAGTGGTTGGATATTATACTTAGCTGATGCCCAATAAATATTTTTGAATGAAGAATTTGAATTCTACTAAATAAACGAATGAACAAAGTGAAGGTCTGGAGGTTTGAGTTCTGAGCCCTCTGTCTTGTCACCCGGATAGAGACAACGGAACGCAGGAGAATACGGACAGCATTTACCGATAGCCACTGTATAGCTAGTTGAATGACTTTAAACAAGCCACTTAGTCTTTCTAATTTTTTACCTACAGAGGGTAACTACTAATCCCTGTTTCAGGGTTAAGGTTCATATGAGCATGTATGTAAACTACACAAGTCTTTGTAAGGTGCTCATCAAACGATAGCTGACTTTGTTGGCCTGCATGCCTGGCTCACTATTCAAGTCTCTGCCTAACTCTCACCACATAAAAAAATAGTAGTAGCCAGGCTTGTGGTGCACGCCTCTAATCCCAGCACTTGGGAGGCTGAGTCAGGAGGATCAATGTGAATTCCAGGCCATCTTAAATTGCATAGTGAGGTGCTGAGGAGATAGCCTAGCAGTTTAAGCGCCCGCCTGGCAAATGCAAGGACCTGGGTTCAATCTGTGTTACTGCATGCCATGCAGGTCCCGGAACTCCGGGCACACCATGCCGGCCACTGAAACCGGACATGGTGGCATACGCCTATAATCGCAGCGCTGGAGAAGCTGAGACAGGAGGATCACTGCAAATCTGAGCTGCATTAGTGGGACCCTACACCAGACAGACAGATAAGACAGATTAAACTGTGTAGGGAGACCCTGTCTCAAGCCTAAATAAATAAATGCAAATATTAAAAAAATAATAGTAGTTAGCGCACGCTGTGTGAGAAACATTGTTCTAAGTACTTCACACATATTGGCGCATTGACTGTAGTAATGCTAGGTAGGCAGTATCATTTTCTCGTTGAGATAGACAGACTGTTACAGACGAGTTAGATAATTTGCCTGTGGTCCATAAAACTCATAACAGACTCAGTGTTTAAATCAGGCAGTCTGACTCCAGATTTTTCCTTGGGGGAAAATGCTCATGTGAGGCAAGCATGCTTCGAGCTGCAGTCCCTGCCCAGAAACTGCACTTTCGCGAGCTGAGCCTCCTTGGAAGTAGTGCCCAAGAACACTCCCCGTCTGCTGTTGGACTCCTCCTCCCTGCACCCCACTTTACTTTTCTTCACTGTGCTTAGCTCAGAGACTTTATTGTCTGTCCCACTAAAATGTGAAATCATACGATTCAGAAAGGTTTTTTTTATGTTTGCTGCTAAACGCCCTGTCTAAATAAGTGTCAGGCACATACTAAGGGCTCATAAAATGTTTTTAAGTGGGAAATTCTTTGACTGTTACTTAAATGAGAACCTGATCAAATTTCTTTATCTCAGTGGCTTTATCAGTGGTATCGGCTGCATTTCAGCCTTAACGTCCGTTCTGTGGCTCATGGGAGAAAGCGAGCGCCTGTGCCATAAGATAACATGTCACGACTGTAGGAGTGCTGTGCGCAGTCGGCAACGCCCTCTCATCGTTGCAGCATGCACGGATGAAGGCGCTTGGAGGGGCCTGGCAGGCGTGTAACCAGCCGGGTCGTCGACACAAAGGACTAGTGTTTTCATCTCCAGTATTTTTTGAAATACAAGAAAAATTAAATGAAATATAAAAACAAAGACATAAAATTTCTCTGTGAAATTGTTTTAAGGTTTTCTAAATTCTTGCTTTCAACACCCTTACAACCCTAACCGACACTTTGAGTAACCCTGTGATAGATAGTTGTCTGTTACCCTTCTCTCGTTGCTGGGACAAATACCCAACACCCAAAATGAAGGAAGGAAAAGTTTATTTAGCTCACAGTTACTGGAGGTTTCAGTCCATACTCAGCTGGCTCCAAGGGCAGAGTGGCACATGGCAGAGGGCAGCATTTCATGGTGGTGGAAGGCAGCAAAACAACAAGAGCAAAAGGGAGGAGTAACAGCAACAATGGCCTCAAAGAAGAAGTTGGTCTCTCTGTCTCTCTTATGTTACATTCAGGCTCTCTGCCCCGGGTTGGGTATAGCACTGACTCCTACAATCCCAGCAGTACTAAAACCCATAATCCCAGTAGATCATGAGTTAATCTCAAACTCTAGAAGTCCCTGACCCATGACTGCATGAGACTTTGGGAGGACAACTAGACACAAACCATAACAATAGTTCAGTAGAAAAATGACCATCTCTTTCGCATAGTGTATAATTTCTTTTTTCAAATATACCATTGCTTTTTTAAATTTTTTTTTTTAATTTAGTACAGGGTTTACAGGGTCTCACTACACAGATCAGACTCGTAGTGATCCTCCTGTCTGCAGCCTCCCAAGTGCTGGGATTACAGGCTGCGCCACCATACCCAGTCTCAGTTGCCCTCTCAATGTGCCCCAGGGGCAGGGCCGGCATGGCAGACCCAGGGATCGAACCCAGTACGTGTGTCTGCCTAAGCAAGTACTTTAATCCACTGAGCTGTTTGACCAGCCCTTACCATTGATTGTTGGTAGTGTTTTTTTCTACAGAGTTATCCAGAATTTCTCCATCCTTTTTCTTTCTTTCCCCATTCTTCTTAAAGTAAAAGTTACTGTTGACCTGGCCCAAATACTTCAGTGGAGACTGAGGTTTCCTATATGGCATTTGTCACTGTAGAAGAACCCAGAGGGCGAGTGGGAACCTTTTAGAGGTGTGAACCAGATTGTGTTTCTAGGGCGTAGACTTTCCATGCACAGTCAGAGCATTCTGCTCTACTCTGGCTTTTTATTCGACTATGGACACATTCAGAATCCCTCATTTTTCCCAGGGAAAATCAGAAAGTCTCCTTTTTGTCCATAAAAATCTCTTACATGGAGTTAAGTCTTCGAAGTTTCCCACTGAGTTTGGCAAAACTTATCTGTACTGCAGTCCTGTGGAGATGTGCAGCTCTGTGTCCTCAGCAGTCATACCTTCTGACCCTGGCTTGGTGCCGCTCGTGTCCCCTGACCTGTGCCCATGCAGCCCTTTCTGGGCACATGGAGAAAGGCGTCCACACGAAGAAAGAACTGCTGTTCTGCAGTCTGTCCTCCCCGCCCTCCTTCCCAGTCAGGATTTAAGAGCTATGCCTGTTTTGCCAAGGAAATGGCCCACCGCCCTGCCAGCTCTCAAGCTGCAGGCTGACGTGGGCCCATCGCTGTGTGGCCTTCTTTCCCTCACCCGTGCAGGCATGCGCTCAAGGATATGTAGAGATCGGCTGCTCACTGGGAAGCTTTATTTGTTGTTTTCAAATTGATTTCTTTTTGTCAAGCCGTATTTATTTTTTAGGGTGAACATAGGTTACCAAAGGCTACCAGGGACTCAACTGGAACAATACTGGTAGTGTTGATATAATTGTTTGCTTTCCATTTATTCATCTGCTTATTCCATTTGGCCCCCATTCGATGCTCATTTCTTTCACTGTGCCCAATGGTGGCCATTCTAGTATGTTTTATGTGCATTTTTTAAAATTCATTTTTTGTTGCAATTTATTTTTGTTATATAAATGGTATTGTTACAAGTTTGTGTGCTGGGTTCTTCCTCAAAAATGTGATTTTTGTGTTTCTGTTGCTGTTTGCAGTGCTGAGAATCAAACCCAGGCCTCTGCTCATGTGGGGCAAGTGGTACGGTCTACTGCTGAACCGTATCCCCGGCCTTTTTTGTAAATTGGGATGTAAGCATTGCATACCATGAAGTTTGTTTCTCTGATGTGTATGATTCTGTGGTCTTTGTGTATTTGTAAGGCTGTGCCGCTATCATCACCAAGTTCACATTTGAACACCCCAGAAGGGCGCTCATGTCTGCTGGACGTCATTCCCTGTTCTCCTGCGACCCCATCCCTAGGCAACCGCCAGTCCCTTTGTGTCTGTGGGCGTGCTGCACATTTCATAGAAATAGAATCTTGTAGCCTTTTGTGTCTGGCTTTTTTCACTTGGAAAAATGTTTTTCAGGTTCATCCTTATTATAAATACTGTATAGCACTCATAATACTCCTTTTTATCACTAACAGTCTTCCTTTACGTACATGAACAGTTTGCTTGCCTCTTAATCACTTGGCAGACATTTGGGTTGTTTCTGCCTTTTTACTCTTGTGAATGGTGCTGCTGTGAACATTAATGTGCATGCTTCCGTGCTAATGTGTGTGTTCATTAGTGCGGTGCGTACGTAGGCGTATAATTGCTGGGCCGGCCGCTGACCTCTTGGGGAGCCGCCGCGCTCATTTCCCCAGCAGCAACCGCAGCGCCACGTTCTGTTCTCATGGTGATACGTGAGGCTTCCCATTTCTCCCCACCTCTCCAACACTCATCTTATAGTTTGCGGTTTGGTTTTCATTCTAGCCATTCTCGTAGGTGTAGAATGGTGGCTAGGATTTGCGTTTCTATGATACATGTGCTTATTGACCATCTGCATCTTCATTAGAGAAATGTCTGCTTAAATCTTTTGCCCATTTATAACCCAGTTTTTGTCATATTATTGTTGGATGGTAAGACTTCTTCATATATTCTGAATACTAGGTCTTGGTCAGATAAATAGTTGACAAGTGTTTCTCCCCCATTTTTCAGATGTCTTTTTCACTTTCTTTTTTCTTTTCTTGCCATCTCAATTGGCTAATTATTTTATTTTTAAAAAAATAATCATATCGAGAAACAAATAGCAATGAGACAGTTTCACAACCTCTTTTTCACTTTCTTATACTGGCCTTTGATGCACAAAAGTTTTAAAGTTGCTGAAATCCATGTTTTTTTTTCTTTGATTGCCATGCTTTGCTATCATAGAAGCACGTGCTTTTAAAATTTACCCGTGTTGCTGGGCAAATACAAATGACCACTTCCAACTGCCTGACGGCTCCCAGAATGCGCAGTCACCCTGTGTCCTGCCCTCATCCCCACGGAGAGCCACATGGGCTCTCCCTGCAGAGCATCTCAGAGCATCACATACAAAGTGCGTTCCTTGTAAAACAGTGTGCAGGGTTCTGGGGGTGGAGCGGCTAGATCAGAGTGCATTCCTGTGTGCAGTTTGACTCAGCATGGTCAGGTCATCCTGCATAACTGCTGCACCTCTCCCTGCTTCCCCCTGGAAAACCCTGAGGAGTTCTTCTGGTACCTTTGCATTCCAGCTTGCCATTACTAGCTCTAGAGTTTGGTAAAACATCGGAAGTATTAGCTCCTTGTCATTTAATTTGCATTTCTCAAATTACCCTTAAATTTGAGTATCTCTTTATATGCATGGGGCTTTTCTCTTGTGAATTGTCTGCCCACTGCTCATAGTTTTTGCTCAGTTTTGGGATTGCTATCATTTTCTTGTTGGTATTTAGGGGTTCTTTGTGAATTTTGAAGATATTAGTTCAATTTTATTTTAAATAGTGCACATATCTTTTCCATATACTGTGCTAACTTTGACCAGACACCCATGTTAGGTTGAATCTTTTACTTTAGTTGTAGTCACATTTTTTATTTTATGGCTTGATCTTTTTGAGGTTTTAAAGTAACTCAGTCTTTTGCCCTACATCACAGATTTCCTGTTACATTGTGTTCTATTAGACTTACTGTGTTACATTGAGATCTTTGATCCGTTTGGCGCCTGCCTCTGTATATAGTTTTAGAAAGGATTCCGTTTTTTT
The DNA here is from genome assembly GCF_000260255.1 of Octodon degus. Lineage (NCBI taxonomy): Eukaryota > Metazoa > Chordata > Mammalia > Rodentia > Octodontidae > Octodon > Octodon degus. The sequence continues at coordinate 4,604,927 of NW_004524716.1, read as the reverse complement.
TATTCCTACCATGAGCCACTTTCCCCACGTCAACTACTAGTACTTTCTCATTTAGTGCCGTCTGTCCGTGCATTAACTTGCCCCATGAATGTTTAGGTGGACAGACAGATACGGAGATTTTTGTATACATATACCACATACACATAAAATTACTGTTTATCTGTAAATTTGTGACCTGTCATTATATTTCCATATATAAGTTTAAGGCAAATTATTAAGCTCCTCCAAATAATCCAATTTTAGTGAATATACTAAAAAAATATACATTTTAAGGTTATATTTTAATACATTAAAGTCATGTCTCTTAACAGCATAGGATATCTCCAGTTTTTCAGATCATCTTTTATGCCTTTTATAGTCTTACAGTTCAGCAAGTTTTGTCATGAGGATCTTATTTACTCTCAATTAAAAAAAAATCTCAACCCATTAATGTTTGCTACTATATTTCAACTGTGGATTTTGTTTTTATCTTCTGATGATATACTTAGGTATTTCCGCACAAAAATGTAGCAAAAACTGTTGTTGAAGAAGAGAGAAATATACTTAACCTACTCCTTTACTATTTGGAAAATTTTCAGGTAAAATACAAAGAGAACATAGCCAGTTTAACATCATGGAATGAATTATTTAACTTTAAGAAGTAGATTAGCTTCTAACACAGAATTAAATAGGAAAAGGTTCTATAGTGTGGGCTGGAGGATTAAAAATGAGAAGAATGCCAATTATCTGTTTTTTTCAACCTTGATAAAGATAACATGAAACCTATCACTTAAAAAGTGAGCACCAGTATGTACATTTGCCTACAAGTGGCATCTCTCTTCCTCACCAGGAGATAGAGGAGAACTTGCAGGCGAGCCACTTACTTACGCTTTCTTCTAACATCACTTACTGTAGCCGAACTCATAAAGCCAAAGTCTGTGTTGGACTCATCCAGAGTTAGAGTATCTTCCCAGTCCTCCTGTTGGTGGGCACAGTTTCCCCATCAGCTTCTGCCACCTGCATTCCATCACTGTCACCATTTACAAGGACAGGAAGAGCTGTCAGTTCTGTGATGGTACTCTCAAGTTTAGAGGTAGGTCACTTGAAACTGATGCACCCAGTACGCAGAGGTGGGAAGACCAAAGGGAACTTTTAGTTGGGTACAGCATGGTAAAGCTAGGAAGAGACCACAGTCTGGCCAGAGAAAGAACGTTTCAGCCAGCGCTCAGTGTGGTCAGGTGCCGGTGGTAGCACTGTGATCGCAGCGTATTTAGGAGCCATAAGCCAGGTGCCATTTTGGACAGGAGTGAAGTGGGAAGGTAGAGTGGCAGGCTCGGGTAGTGTCTTCACATGCAGCATGAAGCACCATAGCATCTTAAGATGTTTCAGTCTGCATGTTAGAACCCAACCCTGGAAGCGGAATGAAAGCCAGATTGGTGGCAAGGAGACCAATGAGAAAGCCAGCTGGTAGCTCTGTAATTAGGACAACACATTCACAATCGCTGTACTAGAAGGGGACCACAAATGTGTTCCCCACTATCACCAAGAAGAAAAGGGAATAGCCCAGGCTCCTCTCATTTCACCCTGCCTTTCCTGACACGGGCCATCAAAGTGGGAGCCCAGCCTTTGGCCATGCACAGGCGCTTCAACCCGTCTCCAGGCGGGCGCTCCTTGCTGGCATCTGCTCCAACACCCAGTCCCAGCAGCCGGAGTGTCAGAGCCCAGGGGCCCAGCGTTGGCCACGCACAGTTTCTCTGTCCTTGTACTTTCCACCCTCCTCCCTAAGTATTCTTTAGCTTCCAGTTGCAAGATGTTCTTACATAAGAAGCCATGATTTGCTTTCAGTTCCACAGGACATTCAGGAGAAACAACCCAAACCGTAAAAGCTATGCTTATAATAAAGCCTGAAGTTTTAGCTTCCGCAAAAGAAACTGCTTCCTGACATTTAGGTCAGGCTTTCTCGAACTTGTTGTATTCCAACATCCAGTTCATGTATCTCTTTCCATGTGCTGTTCTATCCTAAAATGGCCTTTGCATTGAACATTTTTGTAAGGGAAATATTCCAGACTCCACACATTTTAAAGAAATGTAATTTCAAATGAGATGTGCAATGGTGGTGGCGATAGTAATGATGATGACAGTTGTAATAGAAACCTTTCATTGGATACAGAAACCCAGTCAGATAACTAATTCCCCCTTTATAGATGAGATGATCGGGAGCCAAGAAATATAACTAGCTTGCACAAGAACATATAGCTACTGAATGACGGGGTCAGGCTTAGGGTTCTCCATCTTGCTTCAGCATTGGAGTAATCACTAAGCTTTGCTCTTTGTCCTTCATATTTAGATATTCTGAGCTTTGATATTTGCACACAGTGGAATGTTCAAAAGCTTCAGCTTTAAAAAATGAGTCTAGCTAGGTGTGGTGGTGCACAGCTGTGATCCCAGCATGCCCAGCACTGAAGCAGGAGCCACGAGATTGAGGCCAGCCTGGCAACTTAGTCTCAAAAACAAAAATCTGACCACCTTAAGAATCTCTTTGGAATGGGCATCTCCCTTGACTGCCATCTAGCTCTGCTGCAGGCAGGCACTATGCTCGGCTGAGATTTGCCTTCAAAGAACAGCATGGGATTCAGAATTGTTTGGCATGATGGGTAAACATGTTCCTCCTGCACCTGTATTGTGTTCTTAGGAAACAGAAGCAGCTGAAGCTCTCTACACGTTTGCCAGCACTCAGGATGATTCTATAATCTTTGCTTATTGTCAGGCAAAATAGCTGCTCCTATGGTAAAATGTAGGTTCAGCGTTGTGTGGGTACTTTGCAAACTGGCCTCGGTATTCCAGCATTCCCGAGGCCTGTCACTGTCACTGAGAGTGGCTTACTGAGTAAGAGGTGTGTAGGCCGGAAACCAGCAGAATGGGCTACAAGGTCATGGCAGGAGCTCTGTCTCTTAGATCAACATGACTGCACTTCTGTTTCTTATGTCTCATGGGTGACCAAAACAAGGAGGGAAGAGGAAGCAGGAGTACAACAAGTGTTGTCTTGAATCGTGAGCATTGTCACACCCATCACAGGAGTGGTTACATTCCAGACAGCTGAGCCAATGCTGTGCCACTCTTAGGTTCCATTTTCCTACCTCTGGGTGGCCTTCATGCTCCTGTGAGGATTCTCATTTCTTTTGTTTTCTCATTTGAACAGAACACCACGGCCCACCATCTGGAACAAACTCCGCCAGGCAAAGCCCAGCACTGCCGCACAGACCTGTGGGACAGACACAGGCCAACCATGTACCTGGGGACAGGTGAGACTGTTGTCATTGGCCTTGGGGTTTTTCTTTTCTCTCTACTCTTGGCCCTTGACACTGTATTTATGCAGAAGTTAACTGCTGGGGTCAAAACGAGCACTCATGCGCCTTCTGTTCTCCCAGCGCCAGCCAGCCCCCTCCCCAGCAGTGTGGCATCCAGGGTGCTAGACCCAGGCTGGTTGGAATGAAGTAGTGAAGTCCTGGCCACAGAATCTTACTTTCCTCTTCTTTTGCTGAAAATATTAGCGTGAAACAAAAATTAGATTTCTAGAAATTCAGCATCTTCTAAGGCATGACATTCTAGGAAAGTCATTTTTCACTGTGACAGGGTACTTTATCTGTCCTCTGGCTCTGCTCTTTGAGAGGCAGTTTTTCTGGATGTAAACTGCACTGAGTCACTATTTTAGAGAAACGGGGATGTTGACAATTTCACAGTATGCTGTGGTCCATGACCAGCAGCCCCCTGGTCCTTGCAGCTGTCTGGTCTTTTCCAGCAGTTTTGAATGTAAAGATTGGTTTTACAAGAAATCAATCTGCTTTTCCTTTTCAAAAGCTTTTCATTTTCTCAGCTGAGAGAATGACTTGATTTCTCTTGCAGAACTGCCCTGGAAGGCGAGACAGGAAAGGATGCTTCCAGCTCTTACAGACATTCGTGGTCTGACCACAAGCACCTCGCCCAGCCCGACACCGCCGTGATTTCAGTGCTGGGGGGCCGGCACACTCAGGTAGGCAGCGCTGGGCCCCTGCTCTGCCACTCACAGGGGTGGTTTTTATTGTAAATAAGCTCTCAGGTAAATCTGTTTCCAAAATTAATAATTCTGGCAGACCTGCCATGTTTGAAACTTGGTTAGCTTCCATGAGAGGATATTAAGAAAAGGAAAAAGTATTCTGGGAACAGAATTAACCCTGTGATCAAGTACTTTCCAAGCACATCATGTTGTAGCTAATTAAAATAGGAGACTTTTGTTTGTCCATTTTTCATAGTCTAAACTTTTTTAAAGGAAGCTTTTTCTAAAATTCTGTTCTATTGTACATTAACCAACTACAAAGTATGCAATCCTTAGGGTGTATTAGTAGAAGTTAAAACCTTCAACCCAAATTGGCGCTCTCTGGTACAGAAACGCATGCCGGCTGTAGTGCTGCCTGCCGCGGTACAGGTAGCCCTTGCGCCACGCACTCAGCACTCCATGAGCAGCCCTTCTCTCCCGCAGAGCCTGGGCTGCTGCCAGGTGGAGCTGGAGCGCGGCCCGCGGGGCTTCGGCTTCAGCCTGCGCGGCGGGAAGGAGTACAACATGGGGCTGTTCATCCTGCGCCTGGCCGAGGACGGGCCTGCCATCAAGGACGGCCGGATTCACGTGAGTGGCGCTGTCCGCCTCTGCCCTGCTCTAGGCCCACAGCTTCTACAGATAATTGACTCAGAGGCACTGGGGAAGCCTCAGTCCTAAACAGAACAGCTTTTCCATGACAAAGCTGAAAAGGCCTTGCGCTGTCCTGGCATGCCCCACCCCCACTGCACCCCCAAAAGCAAAGTCATTTTGCACTTGCTTAGCCAGCATCTGAGGGTAAATGGATTAATAAAATATACTTTCATCTTATTACGTCTTGAGAAAGCCAGGATAAAACAGAATCTTTAGTTTCTTCCAAGAAAAAATGAGCTCTGGGTTCTTCCCCTGCGCCCACAGAAAGCCCCAAAGGTGCCCGGGCACCTGCTGAGCTCCTGTTGAGTTGAGAGCTGGGAGAGCACAGGGAAACTGAGGCCCAGAGGTGGACACCTTCCTCTACCTGGGAGCCACTGTGTGTGACGGCATCCGCTCCCAGTTCAGGAAGGCCTGGAAAGGGCAGCGGTGTGAAACACTTCTAAAGAGGCCAGACAGGCACTGACTGAATTGCTTGTGCAGTGAAAAACAAATCACTTAATTTTATCATAAGATAAAAGTGTAAGTGGAAATAAACACTTTGGCGGGTGGTGCACGTGAAGGCTTAAAGCCTGCTGCACTAGACAAACTAGAGTCCACAATCGGGGTCCTGGCCGGTAGGACCCTGGGGGTCCTACATTTTTCCTTTTCACTGCCTGTAGAGGTGACCAGAGGCGAAGGTTCCAAGTCTCTCAGCCCTCCGTAGCATCTGAAGGACTAAATTCACATCCGTGATTCTCTCCTGTAGGCCTTCTCAGCTCTCAGGCACCAGCTTTGCACAGGGCACTGCAGACCCAAAGGGCTGAGATCTGGTTCTTCCTTCATCTCTATTAATTAGAGTCCTAAATAGAAGACAATTGCTGTCCTCAATTTTTTATTTTGTGATAGGGCACTGAACCCTTGGCCTTCACACTGAGCTACATGCCCAACCCTTTCTCCATTTTTTGTTTTGAGACAAGGTCTTGCTAAGTCGCTGAGTCACTGTGTATGTGCTAAGCTTGAACTTTCACATCCTCCTGCCTCAGCCTCTCAGAGTTCTGGGATTATAGGCATGTGCCACCATACCCAATGTTGTCTCAAGTTTTAAAAATAGGTAACTCACTGCTATTAAGTTAGATATACAAAAAAAAATGTAAATTCTAGGTAGTCTTCCCCTTACTATCCAACTTCAGATTTCTCCCCTCTACTATCCATAAGCATCAGGGAAAAGAACTTGTTTCATTTAACTAAATAAACTAGAAAGGCAAATGACCAACGCCAGACACAGTGCTAACACATGCAGTCCCAGGACCTCGGGAGGGTGGAGCAAGAGGATCTCAAGTTCAGCTTGTAGTGTTCGCCCAGCATTGCACAGCCCTTGGGTTCAATCTCAAGGACTGGTGTAAAATGACGGGGATCTGATTAAGCTTAGAGAAGTGTTCAGGGTAAGGGAGTGAGAACCAGCTGAATAGAAAAAGTTTGTATTAAAGAGTGTTACACCTGAACCCAGGGCCTTTAGCACTGAGTGACTTCCTCAGCCCTTTTTATTGTGAGATAGGATCTCACTGAGGGCTAAGTTGCCCAGGCTAGGCTCAAACTTGTGATCCTCCTGCCTCAGCCTCCCAGATTGCAGGGATTGCAGGTATGCACCACCATATCTAGCTTTCTCAGACAGATATTTAACACAAAGCAGAATCAGATTAGATTTAGAAAATATTAAGTCTGCTGTCTTCTAGGCAACGTTTTCCCTTGTATCAATTTCGGTCTCTGAGGTAGATCGCAGTATCCCCACACAGACTGAAAAGTGAGGTTTGGGGAGACTGAGGCACTTGCTGAGATGACTAGGCACGTCAGGCTTTGGTTTCTGTCCCTTTAGATTTGATTTCATTGGGAGGTGGTTTTTCTGTCAGTTGTAAGATAATGCAAGCCGTGTCTTAGAAATGTTATTTGATAAATGTATTTTTCGTGGCTGTTTTTTTTTTTTTGGGGGGGGGTTTGACGAAACCGGGGATTGAACTCAGGCCCTTGCACTTGTTAGATAGGCGCTTATTCCACTGAGCCATCTCCCAGGCCTGTGGCTGTTTTCTGTTTATGTTTTCCTTATTTTTGAGACTGGGTCTTAATATGTAATTCAGGTTGACCTTGAACTCCAAATAATCCTCCTGTCTCAGCTGCCAAAGTGCTGGGGTTATAGGTATGTGCAACCACAACCAGCCAGCACCACCGTGTGTGTGTGTGTGTGTGTGTGTGTGTGTGTGTGTGTGTGTGTTCGTTCGGGGGACACAAGGTCTCACTGAATAGGGCTGTGCTAGGTGGTCTTTGTGCCTCAGCCTCCCAGACAGCTGAGACTGGAGCCACGTGCTTTTGTCTTTTCTTTTGATTCTATTTCATTTTTTTCCTTTTTTTCTGTTCTTCCCTCATCTGTCCCTCATAATTTTAGTTTTCAACATAAAACTGAATTTGAGGGGCTGGAGAGATGGCTCAGTGGTCTAAGGCACCTACTTAGAACAAGCTTGGCAAAGCATCAGGGACCGCGGTTCAATCCCCCAGCACCACATGCCAGCCAGCCCCGCCCCCTGGTGGGCTGAGCTGGCCACACACACACACCACTCTCTCTCTCTCTCTCTCTCAAATAAATAAAAAATTAAAAAAAAAATTTGGAAAAAAAAAAAACTGAATTTGAATATCAAAACCTGTTTCCATTTTATGTTTATCACATTTAAATTTTAAAGCAACTTAAAATTTCAGCAGAATGCTTACATTTCCCTGTCAGGTGCCTTTTAAAAAAATCTTCAGTTTTGTGTGGCTCAGAACAGAACTCGTCCCCCAAGACATCTGAAAGCCCCAGCTCCTTCCTTTCCTCTGATTTGATCTTAAACAAAAATGACACCTGGTGGCAAATCTGTTCAATTACAAGTTTCCTTTGCAGCTTGTTACAAACAGGTTTGGTGAGTTTCAGCCGGTGTGATTGAACTGACCTGTGACGCAAGCATGTTTCCTAAGCTCTGCCCAGCACAAGCCAGGCCGCCTCCTGCGCCTGAAGCAGGGTCCCGTGCTGTGGGAGATGGAGGCATGGGCTCTTGTTTCACTGAGCTATTGTGGATTACTGTAACTGGGGATTTGTGTTGTTAGCCATCTTTATTACCTTTCTCGAACCTATTTTAAGGCATTAGTCTTTTTTTTTTTTTTTTTTTAGTTCTTTTTGTTTTATGTATCAGGCTTACTCTGTTTCCTGTTATCATAACTGAAAACCTGAGAGTTGGAAACAGATCATTTGGCCCGCAGTCTGGAGGCCTGGAAGGCCCAGGCCAAGCGTGCACCGTGATGGGGCGTCGTGCCGAGATTGGAGGCCTGCACGGCATCCCACGTGGAGGAGCACGCAGGCCCGAGGCAGCTGGACCCCACAGAGCACACTAAGGTCCCACCCCCAACACCATTAACATAGAATTCTGAGAGTTAAGTTTCCAGTGTGGGGACTCAGGAGGACATTCACGTGACAGCAGCATTAAATCCATCAGTTTTGTTTCTGATATCCTTCACTACTGGCATCTTTTTCAAATACAGTACGTGATATTTTGCATTATATAAAGTGTAAAATATAGTTAAATACAGTTAAATCTTCATACTAATGCACTTTATAACTTGAAAAGTAACATTTGTCTGTGGTTGCTGTATACTCTCCTGTACCTCACTAACCCTGACCTCGGGAGGTAGTTACTGTTCTCATTAACAAGGAGGAAAATGAGGCCGCTGAGCTGAAGGACAGCAGAATGAACCAGACGTGGCCTCTGCAGCCCAGGCTGTCTCTAGGCCCAGACGTGCCCACTGAGCTCTGTCACATAATTACTGAGTCCTGTTCTATTACTTCTGGGTTTCATAATATCATAAGTATTTATTTGCTTTTTGGACTTTTAATAATATTCCATTGTTTAGTCCTATTTTGAAATCAGTGTCCTCAGTTGCACATCACCCTGAAATAGATTCTGAAATCACTAACATCATCATCTTTAATCAAGTCCTCTGCAAAAGGTATACTTGGTTTTCCATCTTTCCTTTGCCTTTTAAGATACCTAGATATTTTTGCGGAACGAGGGATTGAACTTAGGCCCTGTGCTTGCCAGGAAAGCGCTTATTCCACTGAGCCATCTCCCCAGCCCCGAGATGCCTAGATTATTGGCAGTAAGTAACAGTGGTACTAAAGCATCTTCTTCTGAGCCCTCTTTTTATGTTTTCCAGGGAAATACTTTCCCACTAACATCACTCACTCACTGCGAGCCAGTCACTGGTTAGAAACAAGTAATCGTATCAGCCTGTTCACCAAGCTTCATTCTTTCAGAATTATATTCGTCATTAGCTAAGGCCTCCCGTATGGACCAGATCCAGCGGTAGCACAGAGCCGGGGCAGTTCTCCCAGAGGAGGTGGTAGAAATTGATTTCTGCTCGTGTTTCAAAGTACTCGTCACAGTTTGCTCATTCAGATACAACTTTGTGGTTTCATTTGGCTTCAGAAATTTTCTCTCTTTCCTGCTTAACTGTAGGTGGAAAACTTGGATCCCCCCCCCATCTAATCCTAGGCATTTAATACAGGCCTCACACATTAGAGAAAGAAGGGTTTTTTGGTTTTTATTTTAGTGATGTGTGGGGCTTGACTTTGATTCTTGATTTCAAGGCCCCGATCCTGACTTAGTAACCATGTGAAACTTTCCCATGTAGGATTGTTATATAAAGTAAAACTGTGTATCGCCTCACCCTGTTGCTGCCACCTGTCCCTATGTAAACTCTAACAGTACAACACGCTGTGTAAATTAAAGACTTCAGGAATCACTTAGCAAGATTGGAGCGCACTAGGCTTGACACAAGCAGGATTGAAGGTGACACAGTTTCATCTTGTTCCTATGACTGTCTAGGTTGGTGACCAGATTGTTGAAATCAATGGGGAACCTACGCAAGGCATCACACATACTCGAGCAATTGAGCTTATTCAGGCCGGTGGGAATAAAGTTCTTCTTCTTTTGAGGCCAGGAACTGGCTTGATACCTGACCATGGTAAGTAAAGTTGCTAAACATCTACTACAGTAAAAGGGTGTGTGTTAGGGAGGGGCAGCAGAAGGAAAGTAGGATCTATTTGGGTGTTTTCCTAGCTAAATCACACATGAATGCCAGGATTGTTAAAGCAGAATGACTTCCATTTGTTGGAGTAGAATGTATTTAGATTTCATCAGAAAGCATAAAATTTTTTTTAAAAAAAGCAAGTATAAAGTGCTTTTGTAGAGAAATGTGCTTGTGAGGAATAAGAACATTAGAGGTGAACAATTTAAATGACATAAAAAACATTTAAAATGTCTTAAATACTCTATCTCCCATCCTTGGTTAATTACATACTGCCAACCAGTGTTACTTCTTTACAGTAAGATGTTTCTCTTAATGAGTTGACACCATAAGAACTTTAGGCTTTGCCAGTCACTTATCAAGAACAAGTTGCTGTCGCCCTGCCTGGAGGTACGACGCTAGGTCTCGGGCCCAAGTCTGTGCTCCTGGACTGGTCCTAAACTTGCTGGGTTTCACTGTGTGTTTTCGAGCTGGGGCATAAGCCTGACGGGAAAGGCAGAAGCACATGCACTTGGTCCTGTCTCCTGGGGTCCCTGCCCCCTCGCAGGCCTTCTGTAGGGCGAGCGTAGACTTAATCTCCCGCAGTCCCCTCGTGGCTTGTAGTTCTCTGTGTTACCTTCCACCATCTGCTTATAGACCATACATTCCCAGTGACACCTTTGCTAACTGAGCTGATTTTTTTTCATATAGTCCTAGGCTTTTTCTCTTCCTTCTTCAGGTTTGGCTCCTTCCGGTCTGTGCTCCTACGTGAAACCTGAGCAACATTAAGGCTTTCAGGGCTTTTCTTGGTCTTTCCTTAAAAAGACTTGGTAAATTTGCATGTCTTATAAATCATTTCCTTCTTTTGTTTTCTTTTTAATTAAAAATGATGCTATTAAATACATCTATTTCCATCTTCTGCACTTTTCAGTCTCCTTTTGACATTAAATTTGATAGCTATGTGCAAGAAATTTATTTACAAATGCCCATGAACCTCATTCTCGTTACCACAGTTTGGTCTCCTTTATTAGTGATTTCAGTAGGTCCATGGATCACACCTTACTTAGCCTCAAGGACCAGGTAATTTGGTCCAGTTTTATTATTTATCGCTTTCTGATTGGACTTTACTAATGAAGAACTTACAGTTTATATATTATCTCACTAATTATGCAAAATTATAAAAGTGAAGCATTATGTGTATAAAAACCTACCCTTTGTGTACAAACAGATGTCTGTAAACATCTGCCTGTTTGGAGAAAGATGTAAACATGGATAGACTGTGTAACGTACGCAGGCTGTTTATGCAGTCAGCACAGTTCAGATGGCTGTCAGAATTCAGAACTGCAGCTCTACTTCTAATTCTAAAATGTAATCGTGTTCCACTCAAATCACTTCTAGGCGACTGGGACATTAATAATCCTCCATCTTCCCGCGTGATTTATGATGAGCAGCCACCATCCGCCCCACCTTCGCGTTCTGCTTCCACACTTGAAGAGCCTCATGTGCCAGTAACTGCGGATTCTCTAGTGAGAGTTCAGATACGTGAGGAGGCAGAAGAATCAACGGACACTGTACCTGAAAAGAAAAGCACTTTAAATGAAAGTCAGCCTCTTCTCCAGAAGAATGTGAATAAGAGGGACCCACCCACCAGTCATGGGCATAGTGACAAGAAAAATCTAAGAGTGGAAAATGGTGCTGCACAAAGAGGCCGATCTGCTAGTCCCAAAAAGTCAGGTCATCGCTATTCAGAGGAACATTTAGAAAAGCTTCCCAGTCCTCTAAAAAATGACCCTAAAGGAAGACCTCGGGATAGATCACTCAGCCCCAGGAAAAGATGTCAGGTCAACGCTAGGGCAGGTTCTGGACAAAACCATTACAGAAACAGCAGAGGACGCTCTTCTAGCCCCAAGAAGCAGCAGCAGACGCTGGAAGGAAGCAAAGACTTGTCAAATGCTGAAGCCAAATTACTTGAAGGGGAGAGTCGCAGAGTAGCAGGCCGTGCTAGTGACATTGCTGAGCAGCTCCCAGATGGGAAAGAAAAATCAGGTGTGATCAGCAAAGACGTGAAGCAGAGTCACTTGGGAAAAGACAGGGCACGGTCTCCAGAGAAAAAAAGCAAGAGGATGGATGAAAAGTCTCTTGCCTCCAAAAAGACCAGCAACACCACTAGTAGAGTAGTGTCTGAAAATGAAAAAGGAAAGAAAGCGACCGGAGGAGAAACATGGGCTGGGAAAGATAAAATAGGAGAGAACATCCAAACAGAAAAAAAGCTGAAACAGGAACCTGAGGAGAAGATGGTATTAAATAAAACAGAAGATCACAGAGGGAAAGAGGTAGAGACAGCTGACAAATGCAAGGAGAGCGGAAGGTTCAAGCCTGAAAGGAGCTCTCCAGTTAAGAAAACACCAATAACTCCAGGGCCCTGGAAGGTGCCGAGCGCAAATAAAGTCCCAGGCACGACTGGCGTGGCTGAGAAACGCTTGTAACTTTCAGCATAAAATGAAAAATAAGCTGTCCTCTTTCTTAGCATCATTTTTCCAGGAAGTAATTTTTTCCCCAGAAATTCTGAAACACCTAAGTACGTTTTAATTTGCGCATCTAGTTTCTAGGCTGCGTGAAGGCCCTGTAGGATTGCTGAGAGCCAACCATCCTGGCTGGCTGCCCTCCCTCGCTCAGGAAGGGGCTGCGCCTACGCTCGGCTGACCTGCCCTGTGAGGCTGCCCACTGTCTCCGCGAGTGTCTGACAAGCGACATGCTGATGCTCACAGGGAGGTCGCAACTCCCTTTGTATTTGTGCCAAGATGTCTACCGTAGCTCGTCTATCCTCAGATCATTTCCGAAATAATGAAACAGGTGTGGCTTGGAAGGCGCTGCTCTCAACAGCATGTTGCATGTCACCAGAGAAACACCGTGTCCTTGCAGACGAGACTGGTAGCTTCTCGTCTAGCAGCTGCTGGTGGAGTCCCAGTTTAAAAGTAAATTCCCAAGCATCACTAATTTAAAGCAAAAGGTCAAACCAATGCTTTCTTACAGCTTTTTATTTTAATTTGGCTAGGTAGGGTGTTTCAAGTAACTGTTGCAGACGGTACAACTGAAGGTTCCAAAGAGAAAGCCCTGCTGAGCAGCAGAGTTCACCTGACGACTGTGCTACCCAGACAGTCCCCGGCCCTCAGGTCACCTTTCCCATTGTGCAGCCGGAGCAGCGTGCAGAAGGGCTGCTCACCGTGCGCCAGAGAGAAACTGCCCGTGTCTGCTCCCGGGCACGGGGGTTGTATCTACCACGAAAATCGCCAGTCTTTAATAGACGAGAGACATATTCGAAGAGTATGATTATACAGAGTGTGCGAGGGACTTACTCACGGTCCGCCGCCACACGCAGGCCCAGCTCAAGGGGCAGGAGCCCGAGCCCAGCAGTCGGGACGAGCATGGTAGACAGCAGGCGCTGGGTCTTTAACTTTTAGTTGCATTCACTTTGTTATTGAGAAACAAGAAAGGGAGACTAAACATCTGTTAGCTTGTCCACCTTTTCAGAGTTCTTTTTAAAAAGTCTAACTAAAGATGTGTGCCGGAAGATATATATAGTTAAGTCCACAAATAGGTCCAGGCCCTACAAACCCCTGAAGCAGCATTCAGTAGCATCTGCAATCAAGGCACACGTTCAACGTCAGAGTATTTTATGGAGTATTTAAACATACTGTTCTGTCTCCCTGAGCTCATCCTGTTGTTCCAGTTTCGTCCAGAAACGCATCATATCCGGGTCTGTCCCTCTGCAAATCTGACTGTGACACTCATACAGCAACTATCAGCCCCTGTAGATCGCACATGCTTCCAGAGTGAGCCTGGAAATCCCCTTTCATCCAGGACTTACCCATCTGTTGTAATTACTTGAATAGAGAAAAATTAGGAGGCTTGAATAAATGCTAATAATTTAGTACCAGAAATGATTTATTTTCCCTAGTCCACGATTAGTGATACAAATCCTATTTTTATCGTTACCTGTGACATAAATTTGATGTCCTGTGTTGTCTGGTGTGGCTCTTCCCTAAGTACCCTGTCACTGTACTGATTATATGCAGACTTAGCAACGTGGCCTTGGAATGCAGAGCAAAACCATGGATGTACTGGTTGGAAATGTTTATATATGTACAGTACCTTTATATATACACTTGAGGTTCGACTAGAGAAAGATCTGTAAATTGCTCGTTATTTTTTATATAGATATTAAAAAGAAAACAAAAAGCAGTTCATGTACTAGATTCTTTGACTTTCAGCTTTGCTTATGTTGCTTTCTACCTGTGCAGCTCATTCTCAAAAAAGATTTTGTTCCTACAAGTTACAAACATTCAAGTTCCTAAGGGGCCGGAGAGATAGCTCAGTAGAATAAGCACTTGCCTGGTTTAGTTCAATGCCCGGCTCGGGGGGGGGGGGGGAGCCTACATGCAGGAAGATTCTTTATACAGCTAGACTTTTATACTTACGTGAGAGAAGTTAAATATATTCATTGTAAAGAAAATAAATTTTGTTTAACCTTTCTAACACTATCAGGGAGAGAAGACAGTCTTAGTATTCTGTTAGTGGATTACTGTATAGCTACAGAGTAAGTCCTGTCAAAAAGTCAAGGATTGTGGCAATCTAGTGTTATTCTTACTAAGAGTTACATGGAATCAAGATGTAAAGCCTACTTTAAGACCCTGGCTGGTTGAATGTTTTTGAGAAAGCTAAATTTCTTCCTGCCACTGCATGAACTCACTCTTAAAACTCAGTTCCCTCATTCCCAGGCCCCCTAAGACGATACGTTACAGCAAAAGCAAGACAGCACCCCCAAGCCCAGAAAGACGTGGCCCAAGTTTTGGGAAACTGTGACATATTGCACTGGCTTCAGACAGCTACATCACAGCAGCTTCGCGCAAGGCCAGCTCCTATTCCGGAGCCCTGCACCAAAGCACTCGGCTTCTTTTTACATGAGTTTGTCGTGCTATTAGGAAAGGACATTGGCAGGCTATTTCCATACAGGAATAAAAGGCATGTGGGCCAGTGAAGCGTTCCATTTTACTATGTCACTGCTCACCGAGTTAAGATTTCAAGAAGGCAAGGAGTATCTGACAGTGTGCTGGTTTAAGCTGGAGCTTAGCCACAGCATGTTCCTGGAACTGAAGAGCACTGGTGTAAACACAGACTTGTCACAAAATGTGACATTCCGGTCTGGTAGGAATACATCGGAGCAACTTCATACATCACCATGGCATGCACCAATGCCTAAAGCCATCTGTCTTTGTAAGATAGTAACCTCCGTATCGAGGTGACTTCTCTGGTTCTGTTGTTAGCGTGTACCAGCAAGACATACTTTATTTAAAGCATGCCATAGTTACTATATGAAGCCTGTTACTGTATGAAACTCATTAACTTGGATATGTTTTTAATGTTGCTATTCAAGTGGCATTAACATAAGGAAGTATGGAGGCTTACTAGGAATGGAATTCCACAGGAACCCGTGAATCCCTCTCACAGTACATTAAAATACAAAAACAGAAGTGCTACAGGTTAGCCTTACTCCATGTCAACAAAGAATCCTGTGCAGAGGTGTCTCTTAGAACATTAAAGCAAGCCAAACAATTAGCAAGTTCACGAATCCAAAGATTCTTTTTTCCTTACTGTAAGGGCAACCATTGGTTCATCTGGGCAGTATTTTACGGCAGCTTACAGGCTCAAGATGCTCCACAGGGAAGGTATGAAGCTACTTCACATTTGTGACGCGCCAGCTTCATCGCTCGACGTGGGTGCCAATAACTTCAAGAAGCAAAACATTACTTAAAATGACTAGTCAATACATGGATAAGTTAGATTAAGTGTAATGAATTTACTTTTTGATCTACCCAAATCCTACTATATGCACAAAAGCCATGTGGCCTAACAATGAGTGTGTAGGCCTAAAAATTTTTTTCAAAATCAGTGCCATTAATTTGAAAGAAGTTTATTTTTACAGTGCATAGATCCTCTTACCTCTAAACACCATAACCAAAAGTTAAAAAAATTAAAAATAAAAAACTTGTACTCGGTAAAAGATCCTTATATTCAGAATCTTTCTACATGTCCCTGAAAGTCAAGAAAATCATGTGTCAGGTATTTCATTATTCAGCTTTTCAAACATTTTATCCAGGGGCCATAGTCTACACATCTAGCAAGTTTGTAGATCGGCGCTCCATGGCAATGGTAAGCAGGATAATTTTCCTCAATACAACAGATTAAAAGCTGAAGTCAGCTATTTTTCTTACACGTCCACAGTTATTACTATTCCAATTAAGTTACGGAGAGCTTGACCTGTTTTCACACGTTGGCGTAATTTCTCATCGGCTTCTGCGGGTCAGAGGCACAAGCTCCTAGAAGTGATTACACCAGGATTGCAAAAGCCCTGCGGGGAGCAGCACCCCAAGTGACGACTCTTCGTCCTACCGCAAGGTACACGGATGGTGAGAGACTTGAGGGTGGTTCATCCTGCACACGGTTTGAAGGAAACCAACAGACTAGCTGTGTTATCAAGGAGCTCGGTGAAGGAACTGGCAACGGAGCGAAGCAGCGGCCAGCCCGGGCAGAGCTAATAAAACGCGCTCTGATGCTTTGCATGGCCCAACAGTGAGCGGGACAGCGCGACAGGAGGCCAAGTGGGATGCGAAGGTAAGGAGGTGAGGTTGGGAAGGAAGAAGAACCAGTAAGGAAAGGCTTGAAGGCGATGACCTGCGCGGCTGCAGAACGAACCGCGGTAGGCGATGGTGGAAGCAACAGTGGCTCCGCATCCAGCCCAGGTCACGGCAAAGTGCAGGAGACCTCGCACACGGGCAGTTTTAGGGGTTTTTGTTTTTTTGCGGAACCGGGGATTGAACTCAGGCCCGTGCGCTTGCCAGGGAAGCGCTTATCCCACTGAGCCAGCTCCCCAGCCCCTCGGACACTGTTAATGTGGCGGTGCATTGCTTGCTTCAGCAGCACATACGCTAAAACTGGCAGGTGTGGCGTGGTCCCAGCACCCAAGAGGCTGAGGCAGGAGGATCCCCTCAAGTTTGAGGCCAACCAGGGCTACATATAGTACCAGGCCAGCCTGAACTACACAGTAAGACCCTTTCTAAAACTAAAAGCAAAACAGTTAACAAAACACTGTGAAGCCTTTGGCTTTAGGGTAGGGAACACTTAAAGAATGAAAAAGCATTTTTAAAAAAAGCAAATTTGATGTCAGACAGCAAGCATCAAAGGACAAAAGAGTTAAACAACGTAGCCTCGGGAGTGCCCTGAGGTAATTTCTAGGCTGTAGTGTATACAGGGCGAACTCAGAACAGCCACGAGGTCTGCTGAGCTCAAGGACAGAACCGGGCATTTGGGCCGGGCTGACAGCGAACCGCAGAAAATGCCCTTCACGGAGAGGAGAGCTCCGGCAAGGCAGAGGGCGCCACGGAAGCCTTCCCGAGCACTGCTGCGCGCCCGCAAAGGCGGAGGTAGCCGAGAGCAGGCGGAAGGGAGAGACTTCAGGAGAATAAGCGCTTGCCTGGCAAGCGCAAGGTCCCGAGTTCAATCCCCAGTATCGCCAAACCACGGCAGAAAGCGAAGCTCACGCAGGGCTGGAAACAGCTGGCGCTCCCAAGCAGGGAGGAAAGGCTCTGGGAAGGCGGCAGCAGCGGCGACGCGCCTCGGCCCCTCGGCCTACCAGAGCTTCCGAGCCAGCAGGGGCCGGTACTGACGGTGTTTCAAAAACCAAAGCTCACGAACATTTAAATGATTACAAAAAGAATACACACACGACCAAACACCCAACAAGGTAAACACCACAGCCATAATATTCGCAGCATGTTTACATGTTACAACAAGGAAAATGTAGCCTCAGATCCAGAAATCAAAACCCCCAAATGAGCCGGGTTTTAGGTCCTTGTTTACTACTTTGATGACAAATATATTTACTATGTGAGACAAGGCAGAGAAAAAAGGTGTATTAGGAAAGGTGTGTAAGCTATTTTTTAGAAGACCAAAATCAGTGTTTTATAGGTAAAAATCAGATAGGATTCAAATCAGTACAAGACTCAGCTAAAGAAACTAAAGGTACAATGCAAGACACGAGACAAAGTTAAAAAGGAGACCAGAAGAAGTGACATCAGTGAGAAAAAGATTTAACTTTAAGCAGCTTAACACATATGTAAATTCAGGTTCGAGGAAAAGGACCGAATATAAATAATTATTTAAGGAATGTCATATTTCCTACTATGACAAAGTAAAAATATAAAATATGTAAGTTACAAGTCCATAATTTCAATAAGTCTAATAAACCATAAAAAAGACAAAAGCCCATGACAAAAACCATTCTAATACACATTTACACAAATTCTGTGGTAAAGATAAAAATCTTATGAGTAAAAAAAAAGAATCAAATGATAAAAATGAGGCAAGCAAGAGAACCCAATCCAGGAAGCAAGGAAACCGCTCCATCTTTACACCTACACTGTTCAGCCAGCCAAAGTACTTGTATAAGTCAGGTTCCAAAACTACTTCTGCTCAGAGTGGGCCTGTGCACCTTGCTAAAAGGATTCCAGGTTATCTTCAAAGCAAATTTGCAAAGAAAATGGACTGTAAATGACAAAACTTAAGATATACTTCCTTTCTGACAAGAATGGATCATGCTAAGGGGAGGGAAAGCCATATACCTAATAAGACTGTCCTATAAGAACAGAAGTATCAGAACCTTGTTCAAAAAGCAAAGGACGTCAACTTAGACTAGGGTGGTGGCAGGGGGATAAAGAGTGGACTGACTAGAACATCTGGAAGAGATCCAAAGACTTGGGGTGACTGGATGTGCGGTATGGAGGAGGAGCCAAGTGATTCCCAGGTTCTGAAATGATCAACTCCATCTGCATTGGATTTTTACCCAGTCAAAAAATAATTTAACTACACACCAGCAAATGGGTAGGAAAGAAACTCAGAAGAGTACCTGCTGGAATTCATGGTGCAAAAGTAGCAGATCAAAAGAGAACAGCTTTACTTTGGCAAGACGTCAGCTTTCTTCATGTGAAATCTGCACTGAGCTCAATCTTGGATTTGAGGCAGCTGCCGCTGCTCTTGGGGAAAATCATAAAACCAAGTTTCTCTAAGTCATGAGTTCAGACACTGAAACAGCACTAAAAAATAGTTCTTTCTACAGATACATTACTGTGATAAGCTTTTACTATTTAAAAAGTTGTATTTGCCACGTAGCATTTAGAATGGCTCCATGTTTTTGATGATTCACTTCAATCAGCAACCTTGCTTATGTTTTTATCTTCAGGGTTAAGAATCTTATCAGTGAAATTTTTAAGGGACTTTATTTTTGATACAGGGTCTCACTACACAGTCTGGACTCATAGTGATCCTCCTGTTGCAGCCTCCCCAGTGCTGGGATCACACGTGTATGCCACGGCGTGCGCAAGGTTTCCAAGCATTAGGTACAGGGGCTCGAACTTGGGACCTTGTGCCTGCACTTATGCCACCGAGCTATCTCAACCCAAGGGACTTTAATAATAACATGTTTATTGACTAAATGCTACATACTTTACACTCAGTACTAGGTACCTTATAGGATAATCTCAACCTTAACAACCTTATTAAGTAGTTATTATCCTTTTAAAAAAGTGAAGACATTGAGATGAAAGGATGTTCATTTGTCCCAGATTATGACACTAGTAAGGGGCAAGGCCAAGGCTTCTCAATTCCTAGCTTTAAAAATGTACATTTAAGCCACACAAATATTTCTGCATATAGAATATGTACTACCAATATACTGGTAATTGAACACATGCTTTACAGTAATAACCAGGCTTCACAAAATCTTATAATTAAAATGTTCAGACTTTCAAGAGGTTCTTGAGCCTCAAGATGTTCTTCAAAGCAGGTAACTAAGCGGGAACGCTGGAGTTGCCATTAGCATATATACATGTATGCAAATAGGAGATGCTGATGAGAGAACCTACACCATCAAAGGCCCCGTGGCTCGGATTAGACACCGAGGACCTGAAATGGTCCTGAGGGTTGCATACATTAAGTTCCATGACAGACAGATAAAACAATATATTAACATGGAAACTATGTCATACGATGAGCATACAATAAATACATACTTCAAATTTCTCTGGTTGAGTTACTGAGGATATTACATGCATGATAACAACTTTACTTATTAGCGTTAACTCAAAAGTCAAGCTAATTAAAGATTTTTCCCCAGATGAACAGAAAATGACAACTTAAAAATATTTTTCTCCCTTCAGCCAAAATAAAGATGCCTAGAAACTAAAACTCTCCAGTAAAGGTTTTTATTTGGATTCCACCTAAAATAGTTTGACTCTCTTTGATAGAGAAAAGAAATCTCCAATATTATAGACTGTAATAGAAAAGTACTGAATTTCCGTATTTCCAGTAAAAAGGTGTTTGTTTCATGCTTTGGGCATCTACCATATTTACCCAGAAAGACCTTCCATACATGTAACTGCCACAGCATTAACGTGCCCAGAATAGGCTTCCTTAGAAAACTGCTCCTGTGTTCCTGTAACAGTCTCTGGTCTGCAACTCTGCACAGTTTGAAAACCAGGTTTGTAACATGCACAGCCTGGAGCGAAAGGCGCGGCCCTCGGCGCCACCACGCATGCGCACGCGTGGCCAGGGGCTCAGCCCGGCCGCTCCTTCCTCGGGGGGTCGGCGCCGATGCAGCGGGGTGGGGTGCAGGTCGGGCTCGGCTTAGGACTTAATTTTCCACAGCTAGGAAAAACAACAAGGAAGTTACTTTTAAGACAGGTAGATAGGATTTAAAGGTATATTCACTGACTATGAACCAAAAACCCTTCCCATAAGAAAAACGTAGACTATCATGGAGAAAAACTTCCAGGCTCACAAGCGACCCGCTGCGCCTCCTGTTACTGGCTTCCGTTCCTTCTCCCTGTGTGTACCACCTTATACCTCCCTAGGCAAGCGAGAGCCTGCCCAGCGCGAGGTACCCACCCAAAATGCAAACTTGATCTTTCTGTTCACTGAGTCTACGGCACGTGGGTAGAACAACGAAGCCCGCTTCCCAGCACCCCGCTTCCCAGCACCCTGCTGCTCTACGCGGCCTTCCCCGCCCGCCAGCCCACACAACGTGCAAAAGGCAGATTACTGCGCAGTCCTTTTAGGTCTGAGCCGCTCCTGTGGCAATCACACTTACTCTTATATTAAATCCTAAAAGATCACTTATAACTCCTGAGACAGCAGAAAGAATAACCACTCTTGTGATGTTGTAGATTAAGGGATTCATTGTCAGTCCGTAGAGTCTAAATGGCGTGTCCAGCTCCTACAAAAACATGAAAGAACTAAAATGAGTCATAATTTTTCAGTTTTTCAAAAGTTATCAGTAATTTCTTGCTGTTTTTTCAATTTTGGGTGAAGACGACTGTCTAAGGCTCTCTTTCCTTAACATTCCAGAACTACCTTGGAACACTCCAGAATAAATCCGGAGCTGCTCTTCCATGCCATTTGTTATTTTACTTTTGCAGTGTTAGGCACTGAACCCTGGGCCTCGTGCAAGCTACATCCTTAGCCCTGTATTTTTTAGAGACAGCATCTTGCTAAGTTACCTAGGCTACAGTCAAACTTGGGCTGCTCCTGTCTCAGCCTCTCAGTCTACTGGTATTCTGTCACTTGTGGCATAGGACCAACACTTTTTTAACTTGAACAATCATTTATGGTTTCAAATAAAAGCAATATAAAAAATGTGACCAACATCAGCACTCTTCAGAACCTGGATAACAAAAAGGAAATTTTTTTCCTAGAAAGTTATTAACCACAAACCATCCTGTTGGTATTTTGAGTCTATACAGCCTGGTATCTAGGTGTTATAAGGTCTTCTAAGACGCAAAGCATTGATTTGCTTAATAAAAAATGAGATTAGTTCACTTTCTTTTTCTTGTATAAAAACACGACGTGGGGCCATGTGGGTACCTGAGCCCCTGCGAGGAATACCAGGAATACCGGGTGGGCGCACAGGCCCTGGTCAGTAAGTTCCTAACAGCACCCTCAAAAGCACTGTCCTTCCAGAGAAGAAATGAGACAGCTGCAGGTTTTAGCAACAGCATCAACATGGCCTTGGTGACACGCCGTCGAGTGTTGGTGGACACCAGCCCTGGCAGCAGCTTCTGGGCTCAGGGACCTGGACCACGCTGGTGGCTCTGGGAATGGGGAGGCAGCCACCGACACAGAGCTGCGGCAGCCAGTGACCTGGGCTGTCCCAGGAGGCCTGCCCAGCTCCTTCCTGCACACAGTGGTGAGGCAACCACCATAACGGTCCCTAGGCCACTCCCCAGAGGGCAAACCCCGGGACCCACACAACCAGCATGGTCTCTGGGGGCAGCACAGCTGGTCTTTACACAGGCAAAAGCTCTCCTAGAGGAACGGCCCCATGAAAACGCCAGCGCTCTCGGACTTCCTGGTGGCCAGGAAAGAGGCAGCTCCCCACCAGGAAATTGCCCATGCCACCCACCCGCTCGGTTCTGGCCCCGAAGGCCTTGGCCCCAGTCTCCCCCAGGGCCTCCTGCCCCGTGGGCACCATCCAGGATTTGCTCTTTGCTCAGAGAAGAAGCGAATTCAGTTGGTAGTAAAAGTATATTGTTAGCTATCACTTACTTTTAACAACTTGGTGGACAGTTTTAATACATTGTTTACTAGTGTGAGCTGTTCTTTCTTATTTGGCTTTTTTTCCATTTTAAGATATAAGTTAATCTAAGGGAAAAATAGAAAGATAAATTTCACAGAAAAAAAGATACACACATGTACTGCACAAAATCCACCAAATGCTAAGGATCATGTTTTAGGTAAATTTTGAACTTCCAGCAGCTTATTCTGTAAAGATGTCAGATACCCTAGTTCCCATCCTTAATCAACTACCCTTATAAAATAAAAGCTACTTAGTAAAGAAAAATAAAAGTAATGAATCAGTTCAAACATCAAAATAAATTTTAAAATTTGACTTACAATGTAATAATTTTAGCAGATAAACTCCTTGATTCAAAAACTGTATTATTTAGGGGCCGGGAAGATGGCTCAGTAGAATAATTGCTTCCCTGGCAAGCACAAGGGTCTGTGTTCAATCCCCAGTTCCGCAAAAAAAAACAAAAACAAAAACAAACCAAAAGAAAAATACCTGTATTTATCTCAGTGCCCCAAATAATCCAATATCTTCAATTAAACACTTATAGAAATTAAGAAGATAGCTGCTTCTAAATAAGAAATTTTTCCCATTATAGAAAGAACCCTCCACTGTAATTTTAAGGATTAAAAAAGAGAGATTCCAAGGGTTCTTAAAAGGTTTATGGGTCAACTCAAAATTACAATCAAAATTTTAAAAAATTACCTTATGGACTCTGTATTTATGAGAAACGTTTCTCAAGGCTGGGTGTTGTGCATCCCCATAACCCTAGCCCTTGGGAGGCTGAGGCAGGAGGATGCCAGTGACTCTGAGGCTAGCCTGGTCCTCACAGTAAATTCAAGGCCAGCCTAGACTACATAGTGAGACCCTGTCTCAAAACAAATTAAAGATCTAGTATTGTTCTCAGTGTTAGTATCTACTCATAAAGTAGAGAATATTTTCCAAACAATAGTAATGCATTCTATAGTTAATACAGAAACAAGCAAAATTCAAGAAAAGCCCCCCCAAAAGGAGAAAAACAAGCTTATTACACATATTCTAAGACAAGTATTCTAAAGAGCCAATATTTGATACAGAATGTTAAAAGCAAGCTCCACCACCACCAATCTCATCCTTACAGTACAGGAAACACTTTCCACTCACTAGATCGTGGCTGTCCCTCTCCCGGGGGCAGGTGGGGTGGGTGCTGGGCCCATTACGAGGAGGGAACAATGGCAGAAGAGCACAGGGATGCAGGAGGCCATTCAGCTGGAGCGGGCCTGAACGCTCGGCTTTGAGAACACGCCGCAGATGCCAGCTATAAGCAGGGGCCCCGCCGCCAGGCCCACACGTACCTGCTCTGTAAGTAGTATTGAAACGTTGCTGTATTTCTTATTGGTTTCAGACCCCAGTGAGGCCAAGCGCAGTAAGAAAAGCAGTAAAGCCGTTTCCCAGATCAAAAACTCCCAGTTATAAACATCGTTCAGGAAAGTCTTGTGTCCCTGCAGAACCTAGCAGAGGGCCAAGAAGAGTTCAGTTTATGATGCACCTTAAAAATCATGCAACTACTGCTTCGTTCTATCAATTGAAAAATACTTTTAGGAATTCAATATTTTCACATTCAAAGCATAAGTCCTAATACTCATAAATATCATCTATTTAATTGTGTATTTCTCTACATTTTGCTTCCTTTTCATGAAAGACAGCCAGAGTTTTAAAGTACCAGAAGAGGAAAACACAGTGCGTGAAGCACAATAAACTAAGTGTGTGTCCAGCTGCAGCAGGCGTGATGACCACTGTCTGAAAACTGTACCAGCTTCATCAGGTGCCAAAGCCATGTGGCCCTTCCACTGTGTGACTACGAAGTCCTTAGATCAGTTTTCTGAATCCAAACTACAAGCAGCAGCAGCGGCTACCATTTATTAGATGCCCACGGTGTACCAAGTCTTTGGATAAATGTTTCTGACACAAAACTAAAGAAATTTATTCAAGACAGCCTAATCAAGGCAACTAAATCATTCAGAAATATACAGAGATCTCGGGCAGAAACCCAATGCCACCCAGACGGCACAAGTCCTGAGTCCTTTCCAGCTCCTTCTCCTTAGGAAGCACGCTCTGGCCTCAAGGACCCCCGTGGCCTGCCTTCTCCACAGTCCTCCACCAATATCACAGGTTCTGTGTTCTAATTTCCAAAAGAGAAAATATGTTTCGCTCAGTCCAGCTCAGGTTCAACTCAGCCAACTAGTTATAATCAGGAGCAACAAACAGCCCCAGCAACCCAGGCCCAGCCCGGCCAAGAAGTGCTGGATCAAGCTGCCTACACAGACTGCAAAGATACAATCATATGGCTACAGAGAGTGAAATGCAAAGAAAAATTCTTAAAATAAGCCAAGGGAAAAGGATACAATACAAAAAAAAAAAAAAAGCCACAAGGACACTAAAATATGGAATGTGCCCAAACCAACAGGCAACCTAGAATCCTATTCCCAGTAAACAATGCCTTTGAAGGATCAAAGTGAGACATTTGAAATAAGCAAAACCAGAGACCTTACCACTAGCAGATTGGCACTAAAGTATATACTCAATAAAGAAACAGGAGAAAAAAAAAAGTTTGGGCCGGGGAGATAGCTCAGGAGAATAAGCACTTGCCAAGTGCAAGGTCCTGAGTTCAATCCCTGGTACCGCAAAAACAGAAAGAAAGAAATAGGAGGAAAATAATCTTGGAAAACAAAAAATACAAGAAAGGCAACAAAATGATACACATGTGGGTAAATATAAATGAATGGTTGACTAAAAAAAAAAAAATCACCCTTTGGGGCTTGTGGGGGGGTGGGTATAAAAACAACAAAACAAAAAATAAGTAAATGAGATAAAGTGTTCTGAGACCCTCACATTATCAAGGAGACTATCAGTAACTTAAACCATAAAAGTCAATCATTTTATTACTCAATCTCTTGACATTACTACTAAAATAACAGTAAAAGAATGTAAAACAAGTTAGTGGTGAGGGTTAAATGGAACACTAAGAAATACTTGATTAATAAAAACATGACAAAGCTGGAGGTGATGGCTCCCGCCTGTAATACGTGAGACTGTAATTCGGGAGACTGAGGCAGGAAGATCACTGAGATTTCGAGACTGGCCTGGGCTACAAAGTGAGCTCGAGGCCAGCTGAACTGCAGAGGGAGACCCTGTCTCAAGAAGACAAAATACATAAAAATAAAAACAAGACAAGACAAATGAGAAAAAGGAAAATTAACAAGCAGACCAATCGGGAAACAAACTGCGTTTGTAGTTGCAGCAACTATATTAAGTTTAAATGAACAAGACACTCTAAAATACCAAGACCAGGAGGCTGGCTTAAAAAACAGCCATCAAGAAGGTCATGATGATTATAAGAGACATGCCTAAAACATAAGGAAATAAAAGGGTAAAAATAAAATGCAAAAATAAAAACAGCTGAGCACTAAATGCGACGTGATCCTGAAATGGATCCCACATTCAGAAAACACACACACACACACCCCAAAGGACATGAAAGTCAACCCAAGGTGGGCATAGAGGTGCATATGTATAATCCCAGCTCCTCCGAGGTGAAGGCGGCTAGCCTGGGTAACTTAGCAAGACCCCACCTGTATCTCGAAATAAGAAGGCCGAGAGACACAGCTAAGCAGCACCGCACTTGCACGACACACGAGGCCCTGGATCCAATCCCCAGCATTAAAAAAAAAGACAGTCCCAAGAAGAGAAATAACAGTCCTAAACCCACACAGCCTTGTGGACATAAGCAAAACCTGAAATACATAAAAGGGAAAATCAGTAAACTCAGAATCACAGTAGACTTGAACACACCCTCACTGCTGGTGGACAGAATAAACAGACAAAAAAAGTAAGTGAGGATACAGGTAGCTTCAGTAATGTAACTGAGAAACTTGGATCGGTGAATATGCAGCAAGAACAGCAGAATCAAAGCTCCCAAGTGCTGCTGGAGTACGCGATCACTGGAAATGTGTGCAGTGGAACAGGGAGCCTGGACACAGTGCCAGGCTGAAGAGCAGCCAATGATTTCTACTGCAGCAAGACTGAGCTGAACAAAATAAAGGGGAAAAAGCAAGAGAAGCCTGAGACTCCTTGTAATGAGAGAACAGAAGGACTGAGGACAGAGGACATGGGAAGTGGCATCCCGGGGCTCCCGCTGGCCAAGTCAGCGTAGTAACAGATTATGACCCGTGGGTTAAACATAGCAACGCCTGACCCACGGTGCAGTGAGTGACTGAGAAGGAAAGGACTTAGGACAACAACTCACGTGGAGGGAATGAGGCGCCTGGAAAGTCACTGTTTGGCAATATCAGTCTGGTAGCCTTTATAGAGGTCAAAACTGGCTAACCGAAATTAAACATAAATTCCTAAAGAATTTCACATTTATCTGTATTATCAATTTACATTAGAAAAATTAACAAGTATTCAATATTGCAAAAGAAACATTTTAAAATTTATACTTACACATATTAATTGCCTGGCCTAATCCAGGAAGTTAACCCTGTGACAGAATTTCCACTGAAACCCACAAGCAACATTACCTGGGCACAACAAATGAAAGCAATGGAGAGCGTGAGCAGGAAGACAGAAGACACCACCACGTCCACGGAGCGCTGTGGACCCCGTCTCTGCGGGGAGGACACAGGCGTCAGTGCTTGGGTCCCACTCAAGACAGCAACAGCCCTTCCAGTGAACTCTGAATTTTACTACCACAAAAATAAATGCTTGCAAGTTTCTGACGCAGGACTTTAATATTTCTGATACTCTCGACCCGCAGCCCTGAAGTCCATGCCCTAAGTCGACTGATTTGTATGTATCTCCAGCTCCGTATTTCCCAAGTCAAGAGATGTAATACTTAACACTCTCTGCTACAAACTTAAATTTTCTCTTTCTAAACCTTTTTAAAACTCACTCCTGCAGTTCTGCAGCTATGTCACATCCAACTTGCACAGCCCAACATCCCCTCCAATACCCAGAGCCACCCTGCTCAGCGAGTGACCGCTGCTGCCGACTTCAGTGCTACACATACTCGTACATCCATCCTGCTGTTAAACGAATACAACTCACCTTGAGGTAGGAGCGCAGAGAGAGCCATATTTTAATGTTCTCCACTTTTTTAAGTCTGAAATGAGGTATTTCATATTTCTTTGCTTTTCTGGCAGAAGTAATATGACTGAAGAGTTTTGCAAATAAAAATCTCTAGAGGAGGTTAAAAAAAAAAATCACAAAGGGAAAAGCACATATTGGTCTTTGCATTCATACAACTATTAACAGTATCTCCAGGATTTTCTAAATGTTAAAAAAGAATGAAATTCTTATCAGTAATCACTAAGACAGACGGTGAAGTCTGAGCATCTCCTTGTCCGGCTGCCCGCAAAGCGCGTGCCGTGCGTCATCCTGCTTCACAGAACGGGACACTTGCCACCTGTAAGGAACACACTCTGGAAACCTCGTGAGTCCTCAAGTGCACAAACTCAGATGTCGATCCGTGATTCTTCCGGCTTACTTTCTTTCCTTTTTTTTTCTTTTTGGCTTGCTTTCAAATTCTTTTTCCATACAAAACCACATTTCTTATGCATATCACCAATATAAACATATACTCATCAATCTAGAACTTACCAAATTTCAATAAATTTCTCACGTGACACTCACTTGTCTCTCCCCCCTCTCTCCCTCATATAATGTGAGTAAAAAACAATAAAGCCACACTGAGATGCAAATCCTGAGCAGGAGCTACTGCCACACGCAGGGTTTGGCAGAATTTCAGATTACAGCGTGTAACTTGGAAACACTCAATAACACAAATGGTAACCCCCCAGTTACCAAAATGAAGAGACTAAAAGCAACTCAATGGGATATGATACCAAATGAAGGGAATTCTATTTATTTGTCCACTGACCTGTTTATATGTTCTCTCTGCCACACACATCATAAAAAAGAACATCCAAGTAAGACACAATCTTTCAAAAAAATTAATTATAGACAAAATAACAACAGGTGTAACAGGTGGGGCCCCACAAAAGAGGGTCAAAATCTCCTCAGCCGAGATGGACTTTAGCTGATCAAAGCTCTTCTCCCGGAAAAGTCGATGTAAAAAAGGAAAAAATGCCAATCCGATGGTGACGGCGTTTCCCAGCATCTGATAACCTACTCCTTGCTGGTATGCATTAACCTGGGGATTTAAAATTTTCATCATTACTGCATAAAATGAACATGTGAGAAGCATTTATCAAATGCTACTTGAAATATTAGAAACACATTTTAAACAAAGTACAAATAAAAATAACATGCAAAACTGAGCAAAGAGCGCAGGGGTAAGCCATGCCCTCAGCACGCAGTGTCCGAGGTTCAATACCCAATGCCAAGGGAGAAGAACAGCTACGGCCTTACGACTTCCTACGGCTCATGCCAAGCTAAGGTAAGAGCTGTTTATACCTGAACAAGATCATGCTAACAGAGACTGTGTGCAGCAAACCAAAAAAACACTGCCAAATCAAGACTGTGCCTACAAAATTTAAAATATGTATCTGAGTTTCAAAAAGAGGCGTGAGACTGGGAGCACAGCCCAGTGGTAACAAGACTGCCGAGAACTGGATTCAATCCCCGGCCCAGCAAAAAGGAAAAGCGCGGTCAGCACGGTTTCCATCGCCGATCAGACCGCTGTCTGAGGGCTCCGGATCAGCAAGTGGATTCGCTTAGGCACCCCGAGCTCTGCGGCTCGCTCACCCGGCTCATGATGATGCCGCTGATCTCCAGCACAGACATGTCTGTCTTCTTGCACTCGTTTCCTTCCCAGATTATTGCACTAACTCGATCAGAGGCAGGACTGGAGTTCTGAAGCCAGAATAAATGGTTCTGGAGAGAGAAGCACCAAGCGGTGTCATCGCGGCTTCCTTCCCCACTCGCTTTCCCGCCTCTCCTGCCAGCTCCCAGGCTGTATGCGCCAGTGTTCAGCAATTCCCTCTCACGCAAAGCTCAGCACTGCAGAGCCACGTCTAACGTGGAGCTCGAGGCTTTTGTCCTGCACCGAGACAGGCTGAGCGTCCTCCTGTAATAACGAGCGGCAGGTTGCCGTGACGGCTGACCACTGCTCACCTGGTTAAGGCCATGGAAGGAAGACGAAGAGTCCAGGCTACTAAGGAAGAAAGTGTCTCTGGAGTAACAAGCCTACACAGTGCAGAAATCCCCTGCTTACCAACACTCAAGCTGTGACCCTTCCCCCATATGAACGACCTCCTGTTGTGAGCACTCACAGCTGCGGAAGTCGCTCGCGTGTCTGCGGACACCGTCACCGCTGCACTGCTGAGTGCTCACTGCTCAGCGCGGGGTGCAGGCGGCCGGGGCTCAGTCGGAGCCCAGGATGCCCGGAAGCCGGGAAGCTGCGCGCTGCGCTGGGCCTACACTGCATTTGCGCGCATGGAATGTTCCAGTCGCCCTCGGAGCATTCTCCGAATGGAACTCGTTCCTGAGTCAAGGGCTTCACGCAGCAGGAAACAGTCGGAGAGGTGCAGAGGCCACAGCGGCCACACGAATGAGAAGCTAAGTCGTTCTCTGCTCTGAGAAGGGCACAGTCGAGCTCAAGGGAACACAGAGTGGAAGCAGCCCGTCCTCCAGAGCACAGCCTGTTCCTTAAGTACCCAGCCAGTGCTGTTTCCCACATGGTCCCCTCAACAGCCACATACTTCACAAATTTTGCTCTTCTAAAAACCCTGTATCAGAGCCAGCCAAATAGCTCAGCGGATTAAAGTGCCTGCAAGCAGGCTTAGGGGCTGGGGGTTCAATCCCCAGGCCTGCCATGCTGGCCTCGCCCCTGGGGCACACTGAGCCGGTGACTGAAACTGGGGCGTGGTGGCACACGCCTGTAATCCCAGCTCTTGGGAGGCTGTACACAGGCAAATCACTACGAGTCGACCTAGTAGTGAGACCCTGAACACCCTGTAGACCCTTTCCTAAAACACAAAAAATAAACACCCTGCATCAGACAAGTCAGCATCTAATTATACAGCGTATGGACTGTGGCTTCCACTTAGGTTCTACATAACCACAGTTTCTAGAAAAGGACCCCGTGGCGCACTTCTCTGTCCATCACAACATTCAGCATAATACTCATGAACACTTACTGACTTTGTTCACTGGTTCACTGATTTACCCAAGAAGGATTTCTGAAGAATCTCCCACGCACCATGTAGCATGTGGCATGCGATGTAACATGCGCCGCAGGTGCAATGGATAACAAGATACAAGACCCTGCTAACAGGGAGTTTAGACATCATTAAATAAAGTTCCTCTACAACATGGTAAAGAGACAAAGAGGGCTTCAGTGTCCCGAGGACAGGTTTTCTGAAAGAATAAATCACTCCAGCGAAGGCCTGCTTTAAATATAAGAGGAAGTAAGCCAAGGGATAGATATGAGAGAAAAGTATGTCCCGGGCAAAGAAACCAGCATGTGGAAAGGGCCAGAGGCACACGGGACATATAAATCAAACAGGAAGGAAGGAACGGAAGGAACTGCAGGTTCAGCTGGGTCAGACCGCGCCACGTGAGGAGCAGGGACGTGATGGTCAGAGACGTGAAGTCTGCTAGAGTAAATGAAGCTACAGAAGCAAATAGCCCCAAAGAAGGGGATTTTAAGGACAACGGCATTATCTGATTTGAACTTTGGAAATATCACTCTAGCTGTAATGAGAAAAGTGAAAACAGGCAAGCCCAGAGAAGCTGCTGTAACCATCCAGTCTGGCTGAGGAGACTGGAGGCTCAGGGATGGTCACACTCGTGACAGCAGAGAGAGAGGAGACACAAAACAGCAAAGGGCTGGGGCGGGGGTACCTGGGAATGGTCAGTCCCACTTGCATGGTGAGTACACCTGCCCTAGTCATTCTTAGATGTTTTAAAAGCACACTATATGCCTGGCAAGCACAAGAGCCTGAGTTCAATCCCCGGTTCCATGGGGAAAAAAGCACATTATAAATAGCAAAAGTACCAGGCAGGACTGGGGGGACAGCTCAGTGGTCTAAGCGCCTGCCTGGCAAGCGCAAGGATCCGGGTTCGATCCCCGCTACCACATGCTGTGCTGGCCCCGGGCACCGAGCCAGCCACTGAAACTGGGCATAGTGGCACACACTTATAATCCCAGTGCTAGGGAGGCTGAGACAGGAGCATCACTATGAGTCCAAGCTGCATAGTACAACCCTGTCCCAAACACATAAAAGGTTTTAAAAAAAAGCACCCAGCAGCTCAAGATCACTGCTGTGCTCTGGGCAACACTAGGACTCGTCAGACTGAACATGAGGAATATCGAAATTCAAATTCTAATAGTAAAATTGGAGAAAACAAAACTTTAATGAGACAATGTCTACTGTTTCTGGTTTTTAAAAAATCATATAGATGTAATGAAATGGGTTTTTCCCTCATAAAAATGTGTAACTTCACTGTATCTTAGAATCAAAATGCAGTAATTAAACAAATGCTTATCCATCGTTCCTTATTATTTACGAGGCCACATGAACATATTTAAGCTAAAAACCAAAGAAGCAAAGAAGGACCATGAGCACTGTCATCAGACGTCTCCAGAGCTGACACAACCAGCACGCAGCTCCACGCGCTCCAGCCACAGCAGAGGCTCAGCGCTGCTCAGCGAGCGGCAGGCAGGACTAACAGAACTCTGCCAGCCACTGTCACCTCAGCCACCTCACAATATTCCTCAGAAGAACACTATTACCATGGACAGATGGCAAATTTCATACACACAATGAAGGCCTAACCTGGCTCTAAGGGATCAAATTCCTTCTATAGACTCTCCAATTCTAGACTGATTTTATATTAATATAAAACCTAAAACTAAAAGCACCACTTGATTAGATTATTAGAGAAGTAAACAATGTCATTTTTATGAGTATATAAGGCAGATGAATCAATCATATAAGCCTGCTCATATAAAATAGCATTCAAGACCACTCTTGGGGCTGGGGAGATAGCTCAGTAGAATAAGTGCAAGGTCCTGAGTTCAATTCCCAGTTCCACAAAAAAAAAACAAAAAAAAACACTCTCACAGCTGGGTATGGTGCAACACGCCTACAATCCCAGCACTCCGGGACCCTGAGGCAGGAAGACTCCAAGTTGAAGCCCAGCCTGCACAATTCAGTAAGTTAGCAAGACCTGCTCTAAAATATACAATTAAAACTGGGCTAAGGACCAGGGAGATAGCTCAGCGGTCTAAGCGCCTGACTGGCAAGCACAAGAACCTGGGTTCGATCCCAGTACCACACAGTCCTGCACCGTACCAGCCACCAAGACCAGGCATGGTGGTGCATGCCTGTAATCCCAGCTCTGAGGAGGTTAAAACAGGAGGATCATTATGCGTCAAGCTGGGTAGTGAGAGCCTGTACCAAATGCATAAATTAGAAAAAAAAAGGGGGGGTGAGAGGCTAAGGATGTAGCTAGATGCCAAGGCACTGAGTTCAATCTCCATTACTGAGGGAAAAAAAAAAAAAAAAATCACTCTCATTAGTTTCAATAGGAAAGAGTATTAGGAAGAAAAGCTTAAGTGAGGCCAAGTGCATGGTATTCTTGAGTTCTCGTCCCAGCATTTTCACTTACAAGCTGTGCTCAATTTCCCATCTCAAAATTGAGAATAATGACATTTTTATTATTTTTGCAAAGTAAAATGAGCTAACACAGTGCCTGACATGAACACATAATAAATACCAGCCATTCTGATCATTTCCTGCACAGACCTGCTGAAAAACATCTTCCTTGGGGTCGCGTTTGGACCCCGAGTGCACAGCGCTCACGTGGGCCCCCTCGCTGTCGCTGGTGCCCGAGGACCGGCACTCGGGCCCGTGCAGCAGGTCGTCCCAGAGCATGTCCTCAGTCTCCGAGTCGGGGCGGGTGCTTTCCGAGTCTCTTCTCGACAGGTTGAGGCTTCGGGAGCCACCACTCGTGCCAGATCTGGAGCCCTTAAAGGAAAAGCTTCAGAAATTGGTTTTTATTCATTTTTAATTACATACCTGAAATAAAATTAAAACAATTACCTATAGCAACGACTAGTGAAAGTTTCCCAAGCTGATCATCATGTCATTTACTCACAGGTTTCATAGAATAATAACACCAATAATAGTACATTTTAAGATTCAAATGTTGAACTCTGATGATCTTAGCAAGCAAGATTTTAAAATTACTCCAAGAAGTTATCACCAAGTCATGGGATTACTCAGGTCCGGATTCTGAGATAGAAGCGATTCCTGTAAGCACACCCACAGCACCCGCTCAGCTAGCCCAGCTGAGCCTTTTGGAACACCGTGCTCCCTACGTAAATACTGTGGTCCTGACGGTGGAGCTGGTGGTGACCGGGGCCTGGCAGCGCCACGCTGAGGGATACTCAGCAAGCAGAAGCGCAGCCAATGCGGTTCCCCTGCACGCAGACACAAACTTGAAGGTACTTCCCTGACTCCAACCGCCTGGGCAAGCAAAGCAAAACTAAAGCCACACCAGCACCCACTGCTCACTACGAATGACCACATTTCAGATATGCCCTTCAGCTTGAGATGAGATTCTATTACCGTTCTCACCTTTCAGAGGACCCCCTCAGCAGTATGAGCCCCACTTAGGATATTTAAACTCTACAGTCCAAGAGAATATTAAGCAAGCACACTGCCTCTGAGCATCACCTATAACACTTTTATGATTAAAACAAAACTGAAAAGGAATTTACTCTTCTAGGTATAAGAAGTCATCTAACAGCACCTAAATTTGGAGGCAGATAAGTGGAGATAAGGGAAGTGTGGGACTAGGTTAGGGCAGCTGGGAAAAGAGGAGTGGGTGAAATTATGACACTTTAGAATGCACTTCAAACACTGATTTCTCGAGAAGATTATTTACCTGGCTAAAAGCTGCTGACTCAAATTCCGATTCGGCCACACTATCTGAATCCCGTATTACCTGACACCATTTTGTAGGGGTTTTCTTTACCTGCCAAAAATTAAGCCAAGAAACAATAGGAAGACATGTTAAACACCCTGCTACTAAGAAAAAAGAAAAAAAAAAAAAAAAAAAAGCTCTGCTACTACTGAATAATTTAATGACCTAAATTGAATCTCCGAATGATTTATCTTTTGTAAGCTGAAACAAAAATTACCTGAGAGTTTAGGTGCCTTGAAAGTATTGACTTTCTATTCTTTACTTCACAGCTATTGTCACTCGAGGCCCCTTCCACACTCCTTCGCAACAGTATCATCTGTGTCCGCGCCTCACCATCTTCCTCGCTGGACAGGTCATCTGAAACCCCATTACCCAAACGCCTGTAAGCCTCCTACAAAGAGAACAGCAACACCTTCACAGGGACACCCCAAAATACCCTGGTAAACTGCATATATAAAAATTAAAGCAAAAGCTACCAGTAGAAGTGAACTACATCAAAACTAAACAAACATATATGTTATTTGATCTTAATATTAAAAAAAAAAATCAAAATTAACAAAACTAAGAACTTCAGGCTGGAACAGGCCTGAGTCAAACTCTAGGCCTGAGTCACAACCCCTTCTACTCTCCAGCTATGAAACGTTAAATGTTCTAAATCTTCCTGGGATTCAGTTTCCCCATATAAAAGCAGTGACAATAAAAACACCTGTCACGCAAAGCTGTGGAAAACAGAAGTTAGTGTATGGACAGCACTTAGAATGATACTCAATAAACATCAGCGGTAGCAACGGCTTGATGAATACTAGACTAAAAGCCACAGTCTAACAACAGCTCAAGACTGTAAGGTACAGTCGGAAACACAGAATAGAGCATCTCCCCCAATTTTAAAAAAATTCCCAACCCCTAACTCTACTCCCACTCCCTCCCTGGAATAAGGCACAGCGGTCCCTATGCTAACGCGTTCGCAGGCCGGGCTGACTGGATCAACAGCTGAGTAGCAAGTTTTAGTCACAGAATAAACTCCAATCTCCAGGTATTTTCTTTTTTCATAACCTGTGGTTTTACTTATTTATTAAGTCAAACTTACATCACATTAGTATCTGTTTTGTATCTCTTAGCAGAACCTAAGGATAGAAAAAATTTGCATATGAAAGGAAAGGTGTTTTTTTTTTTTTTTAATACCCATCTAAATCTTACCCTATGGCCCTTTTCTCCATCTGAAAATTTTGCTTTTTCTCTCGTTTGCCACATTCTCAAATCTGGTCGACACTGCTTTTTCTTAATGACAGGATGGAGACAACCAGAGTCGTCAGTTTCAGTCCCTTTGTTAGACAGCAACTTTACCTTTTTAATCCTGTTTTTAAAAAAGAGGGGGGAGAAAGGTTACTAATTACTTCTCAGAGAAAAACACTTTTCAGGAAATCACTTTCTTCTGAAGAGTACAATATATTATTTTGGAAATCAAGAAAAATCAAATTATATATTTAGGCCTCTAGCTTGCCAAGGGGAATTTGAGGGACAGCATAGGCAACCAGAGAGCCTCACAGACCATGTGATTATCCGTGTCCACGAGGAGACACATGGTCTTGCGAGTTCTGTGAGGGCACAGACCAACGGTCCCATCCACTCTCGCTCAAGCTCAGCGGCAGCCCTGACTTCGCGGTGCCCGTCAGAGGCACGTGACAGGTGTCCTCCCCGGACAGTGGCCGCGCTGCGAGGCCAACACCGCTCATCCTCCATCTCTGCGGCCAACCACGTTCCCACAAGCTCGGCCTCTCTCTGCTGAGCAGCGTGGCCATGTAATCATTCACTGTATTCTGGCTGCTGTGCTGAGCCATGCCTGCTACCCTCCGGTTCCTACCACGGCGCGACATCACTCAGGACAGCAACTCACCGGGCCCAGCACAAAGAACTGCAATACGTCACTAAAAGGTATAAACTTATGTTTGGAAAACTAAGTGAACACACTTCATCTTCAAAAAGTAACAGAAAAAAATTGTACTTTTAAGTTGCCATCATTAATATAAACAAAATAACCACGTGAGTCATATTAGTGCTGCCCACACCTACAATTACGAAGAGGTACAATTTCTCCTTGATCCACGGTCCTGCTGTCTAGGAGCCCAGCAACCTCAGCCCCTGGCTGCATCCCATCTCTAAAGAGGCCTGGTGCTCACGTCACCATATTCCTGATCTTCATAAAATGCTCCTTTCTATCAAGATGTGAGCCGTTAAGGCTTATCACAGAGTTCATGCTTTTGTAACGCTGGGTCTAAAACCCATTAAAATCAAACAGAATGAAACTTTAATGGCTGATTACTACATTTATAGATATCATGAAAGAGGACCATTTGGAGTAAGCAAATCTTTCTAGAATCCTTAAAAATCATGACAGAATGATGACATGCCCATACTGCCTACTCCCATGGCCCAATGGTATTATATAAACACTTGTAAGTGCTAATGTGAATACAAAAATCAAGTAAACATTCCAAAGTAAAATTCCCACCTGTTGCCAAAGAGAGTCCCCCAAAAACCACCAATAATGGGTGCAGATTCCAAAGTTTCTATTCCTCTGATTTTATCAGAGGAGTTATTACTTCCATTTTCTCGGCTCCCATCACCATTTACAGTTTTTCGTAATTTTCTACAAAAAAATTCATAAACTTCAGATTATTTGAGACCTTTTCTGTAACATCCCTACAGAAAATCATACCAACAGATTAGTCCACGATTCAAGGATAGTTAACTTCATATGCTGAGGATAAATGACACAATTTTAATTTGGGACACAAATAGATTCTAAAGTCCTATGCCATCATTTTATTCAGTCACTAAAAAAATAGGATTTTATCCAGAAACACACTAGAAAAAATTCTCACTTGTGTGACCAACAGTCTTTTCAGGAGCACTCCACACGACAAGCAGAAGCCACTCACTTAACTACAGACATTAAATAGCCACCGCTTGGGCCGGCGAGATAGCTCAGCTGACTCAAGTGCCTGCTTAGGCATGCTTAGGCAAGCCCAGGGACCAAGGCTCAATCCCCAGCGCCACACACCATGCCAGCCCCAACCCCAGGGCAGGCTGATCCAGCCACAAAAAAAAAAAAAAAAAAGAAATCTAACCTTGATCACATCTAATCAGGGCAACACAAAAGTAAATGATCATTTTTTCTTTATGTCCTATGCAGTTAAATGCTGTATGTCAAAAATATCAATGAGATCCTACAGAGCCCTTGCTCCTTCAGGAAACACTAAACCAACTTAACTGGATCTATAATATTTTCAAAATATATTTTGAAAACGGGGGCTAGGTAGTTCAGTGGTAGAGCATTCGCATAGCATGCATAAGCCCTGGGTCAATCCATGCACCACAAAAAGATAGAAAATACGTGAAACTCATTGCAACAAATGGAAAAATCCTACTTAGTTATCCATTAGTGAACCAAAACTAGATATTCCGAAAAAATGCAACTTTCAGAAGATAATACTGAATATTTCAAACCAAGAAATATCAAATAAAAACCACATGAATTTAATTTGTCTTTATTTACTTATGTATTTGGTGGAGAGTCTCACTAGGCATCTTGGACTCGTAGTGATCCTCCCCTCTCAGTCTCCCCAGCGCAGGGATTACAGATATGTGTCACCACGCCCAGTCTCGGTGGCTGATATGGCACGTGGTACCAGGGATCAAACCCGGACATTTGAGCTTGCCAGACAGGCACTTGGATCACTGAGCTATCTCCCCAACCCCAGGAATTTAATTTGTTAAACAGTCAACCAACCTAGAGTAAAACTTTAAACCACTTAGACATCAATTATACACGTTTGGAAAAAGGCAAAATTTTGGTAGCACTAATCCAACGTACCAAGATCCTTGTGGAGAGTGAACTGTCAATTAAGTTTGATTAAGCCTGAATTTCAAAGAAAAGTTTCCTTTGGCAGTGCTGGAAGGAAACCAGGACCTCACACTGTGAGAAAGCGCTTTACCTGCATCTCCAGCCCAAGAACGCGTTTTCACAAATTTAGAGAATAACGTAAGAATTTTCCTTTGAAGCAACTGAATCTTACCTGAGACTACAAGTTAATAAGGTTGTACAATATGAAGGAAAAAGCAGTTTCAGTAAGAAAAAGATTTATAAATGTCTTTAACACCACTTCCCTATGGCACAAAACTAAGACCCGATTTCCCATCTCACCTCCGCCTCCGGCTGCCGTTGCCTCCCGACGGCCGGGTCATCTGCGTCGACACGATCTGACAGTGGACAGTCCCCATGAGCAGCATGAGGCACAGGGGCCCGAGCACCTCACTGACGCTCACGAGGGGCATCATAAGATACAACACGATCGCTAGAACTAGGAGGAAGAGGTTTTAAAATACAAAGCGTGGCT
The DNA here is from genome assembly GCF_000260255.1 of Octodon degus. Classification (NCBI taxonomy): domain Eukaryota; kingdom Metazoa; phylum Chordata; class Mammalia; order Rodentia; family Octodontidae; genus Octodon; species Octodon degus. Next base: position 4,566,154 of record NW_004524716.1, on the reverse strand, counting down.
CATCTTCCAAATTGATCCTAGTAGCTATACTAATGTCTAGAGCCTGCTGGTTTAAAAAGAACTTAAATCAGTCCCTAGAATGCCACCCACCTGCACGGCAGCGGAGTAAAACTCCGAAGCTCTCGGCTGCCAAGTGAGCGGAGGGTCCTATGTCGGAAGAGCGTGTCTTGCCTTCCTGGCAGCCTGATAATCTAAATGTTACTGAAGGGCTCGCAGCGCCCAGCACCTCTGGACGCCGCCTCAGATGCACTGTTGAGGCCGGCTCCTGGCAGAGGGGGGCTATGTTCCAAACCCCAGCGTGCAAACCAAGCAGCCGGCAAGCTGGAGCCGGGTGCCGGGCCGCCCTGCAGGCTCCCGGGCCTCCCCTTACCCAGCACGGTACGCTGCTGCTGTGCACTTGTCACGAAATGCTCAAATAAGCAAATGGTGCACGACATGCGAACGACCAGGAACTGCCTCCACGTGTGATCGTACAGATACGTACATCCTTTCAAAGTTTAACACAGTGGCAGTTCTTAAGCCGTATCAACTATTCCTGAATAGGGAGAAAGAAATCTAGCACTAACCCAACATACCAAGATCCTTATTGGTGGTGAATTTTCAACGAATTTTGATTAAGGCTGAATTTCAAAGAGAGGCTTTTTTTTTTAATAGCATGGGAACCAAACCTAGGACTCCAACATACCTACGAAATGGCTGCACCAGAACAAGTAAACTATAAACTTGGCTGGTTTGTGACTACAGATATAAATCCATCCCTAGAAGTGTAAGCGCCACGAAGCCAGCGAATCCCATCTGCTCGTTCACCGGCGAGCCTACATCAGCGCCTGGCCCACAGTAAGCACTCTGGTGGATAGTGGTTGAAATTCAGACTTGACAAAATGAGCTTGATGGTAGAGCAAAAGAACTCGCTAAGGGGACAGGGAGATATCTCAGTGGCTTAAGTACCTGCCTGGCAAGCACAGGGTCCTGAGTTTGATCCCTGGTCCAAAAAAACCACAAGAAAAATTTAAAGTAGAAAATCTATCCAAACCATTTCAGAAGGTGACTGGCCCTGCGCACCAATGCCCTGACAAAACACTGCCCTTAGGTGAGGCGAGGATGCAGCACGGTGACCTAACTGTGCCCGTGTCTTGACCTTGGGCTTCCCAGTCTCTAGAAGTATGAGAAGTAAACTTCGATTATTTATTAGCCACTGCGTCCATTGTGTTTTTGCTACAACTTCCCAAAGGGACTAGGACATTAGGATAGAAAAGTGGAGGAAGCTGCTACAACAAAGAACTACAAGTATGGAAGCGGCTATAGTCAGAGTAATAATGGAGTCTAACAGAAGAGTTCTGAAGAGAGGTCAGGAAGGCCTGATCTCCAGAACCCATTTTGAAAGGAGATGCTCAGGAATCAGAAGGCAAAAGAGGTGAGTTATACAGAAAGTCACGCCTATAATCCCACTTCTTCAGAAGGATCACAAGCTCAAGGCTACCTGAGCAATTTAGCCAGACTTTCTCACAAGAAAAAATAAAAAGGGACAGACATACAATTCAATGCATGGCCTGGAGCTCACCATCAAGAAAAATCTAAAAAGGCAGAGATGGTGCTGCACATCTGTAGCCCCAGCAGAGCAGGGAAGCAGGTAGCAAGTTCGAGCCCACCCTGGGCAACTAACTTAGTCATTTACTGTGAAGTGTCACAAAGTAAAAAACAGAGCTAGAGAAGTCGCTCAGTACAAAGGCTCCAAGTTCAATTCCTAGTGCCATAAAAAAATTAAGGAGGAGGTTAGAGGAGAAGAGGTCAAAGGAGAGGAGGAAGCCACATGTGACAGCACATGCCTGTAATCCCAGCACTCGTGAGCCTGAGGCAGGACGATCCTTGCAAGTTCAAGACCAGCCTGGACTACAAAGTGAGCTCAAGGCCAGAACTTCACAGAGACCCTGTCTCAGAGAGAGACAGAGACAGAGACAGGGAGGGAGGGAGGCAGGGAGAGAGAGGAAAAGGATAAAGAAAAGTGGAAGAGGATGAGGAAGAGGAAGAAAGTAAAAGAAGCTTCAGTCTTTTTAGAAATATGGGGTAAAGCCCACTCTGATGAAGTTTTGGACAGAAATGAAAAATAATGTTACTGGAAACAGAAAAAAAACTTAGAGTGGCAGAGAATGTGGCTGAACCGAGTCTAGTGTTTTGTGGAAGACACAAACGTGCAGATCTTTGATCTTAGACTTCCCAGCCTCCACGACTACCTATGAGAGATAAACCTACTGTTCATAAAATACCCAGGCGATGATATTTTTGTTATGGCAGCTCGGACCTACTAAGACCGAAGAGTGATGGAAGCTGCGATGTTCTTACACGGCAGATTGAGCGGCTATAAAGGAGTGTGCATGGCACATCCACGTGACTGACTGACTGACTGCCAGACAGACTCCCAAAATGAGAGCTCTAGGTAACAGTCTGCCCATATGATGGAGTGTTATGGTGGCATTAAAATGAATTAGAAAGAAAAAATATAATTAAAAATTCAGCAGCCGCAGTACCGGGCAGCACGAGCACGAGACAGGCCCATCATCACAGGGCTCTCACAGGCATCATGAGCACAAGTTTTAAAAATTAAACCGATGAAATTCATACATATATTTTTCTCTCTACAATTTAGGTTTTTCAAAAAAAGATTAAAAAAAAAAAAAAAACACAATCAGCCATAATTCTTTCACCTTACACCAACCTTGTCTTTCTTCCAATGGCCTGCCTACCCAAGGCCTGCCTAGCCAGGTGACATCTGGGCTGAGGTCTTCAATTTGAGGAAAAACAAGATACTTAGAATCGTCATGAATGTTTCAATAAGAAAGAAACCCTCTGTATGAAAAACCTAAGGACAGGGACAGGCATCGTATCTAGAGTGAGCGTGGAGGTAGAGGGTCAAGAAATGAGATTCAGGCTGAGAGGAAGCAGGCAACGGATTACAGAGAGCACCGCAGGCCACAGGAGGCGCTTCACATGTGTACTGTAAAGTCAACAGTAACGACAAAGCTTTTAGTTAGAAAGCTCATACAATAGAGGTCCCACTTTAAAAGGTTTCTCTAATCACTCTGAGAACAACAGTGAGTAGAAAGAAGACTGAGCTGATGTCACTTCAGCAGCCTGGGTGAGAGATCCTAGTTCTCTGGACTGCTGGTGGCAGCAGAAACTGAGGTAAACTCAGAACAGGATCCGGAAGCAGAACTTGAAGACAGGAGCACAGACTGCAGGTGAGAACTGCTGGATGAAATCACTTAATGAAATGGAAAAGAGCTAAGAGAAACCAATTTGTACCAAAAAAAAAAAGATTAAGATGATTTTTGATATGATTAAGTTCAAGACAACTACTAAGTCTCCATATGGGAAAGTCAAGCAACAATTAAATTTAAAACTCTGAAGTGCAATAGAGAAATCTGGCCTAAACATACAAAATTTGGAGTATCAGGGATACAGCTCAGCAGCATAAGCACCTACCTGGCAAGCGCAAGGTTCCGAGTTCAATCCCCGGTACCAGAAAAAAGGAAGGGTGGATTACTGACAATTGTCAGTTACATTTTTTAAAATAGGGCTTGCTAAGAAGAGCAGAAAAAATCCAATCCTGAGGTAATTCAACATGCAAAGGTTAGACAGGAGACACAACTTAACTGAAGAGCTCATGAGAAAGATGAAAAGAAACCAGAAAGGCATTAGAGGACAGCGCCAAACAGTGTACATCATTCCATTTCTTTGTACTGTACTTTTAAATTTTTTTATTTTTTAAAGAGTACAAATTAGAATCATAACAGAAAAAATTACAAGTGATACAGATTTTCACTTAACAAAATAATGTGAATTTGACAATATTTGCTGTAACAGTGTTGTCTTCCAACCAGTTATTCATATTACCAGATATATGCATGTAAAATTGGAAGAAAGAAAGGAATGTATAAGAAATTAAAAAGAAAGAAGAAACAATTGAAAAAAGGAGGGGCCAGGGAGATAGCTCAGTAGAATAAGGGCTGTCTGGCAAGTGTAAGGTCCTGAGTTCAATCCCCAGTACCGGAAAAAAAAACAAAAGAAAAAAGGAGATGAAACAAATTAAAGCATTAACTGCTTCTTTCCATAACCTGCACAGTGCAGTTATCCAAACCAGCCTGCTTCCATACATAGATAAAACTCTTTCCCCACTCCCTCTCCTGTCCTTCTCAACTCAGTAACTCCTTTCGAATGAGTTCATTCCCTTTTACCAGTGTCTACTGTACTGTACTTTAAATCCCTAAACAAAAGGGTAAATTTAAGAATAGGTCTTTATTATCTGAAAACAAAAGCAGCAAGATGAAGCTGTCGTACTTTATCCCCACTCTTCCAATTACCTTGCATGAGGTAAAGCAGTAGCAGCCAAACAAAGATTCTTAAAGAGGTAACCTGAATCCACCAATTGCTGAACAGTGGAAAAAACAGAACGCGAACAAGCCCCTTCCGAGTCAGAGATGTCCATGGGATTTCGGGTTTGGCTTTGGCAAATGTTGAGCCTTTAAATACAAGAAAACACAGTAAGGCGCACACACCGTATTGATGGCCACTTGCAGGACTGCCCTAAAAGGAGGGAGGACAAAAGTGAGCTTATGGCTCGTGCAGTTAGGAACCCTCTTAGGGAGGCACTCCACACAGTAACTTTTCAGCTTGTTGCCCAAGGCAGGAGCTCAAAATAAGTCGGGCTCACAATGTAGTTTTCTAAATTACGTAAGTCCCTACGTTCATCTCCTTTTCTCGTTAAATAAAAACCATACAATTTACATAACCACACAATATTAAGGCAGAGAGAAGAGCTCCCGGAGCCTGAATAGAGACGGAAGAACTGTACCGAGCGCACCACCTCCCAGTAGAGACGTCTCAATGTAAGCGCAGGACCAGGAGGAGGTGACGGAACAGTGCGTGGGAGCAACTCACCTCTGATTAGGTCAACATCAATCAAGTCTGGCTTTATGTGACCCATCTTTTTTGGTTTGTTTTTGAAGCCCTAGAATAAAACAAAATAGAAATAATCACATTAAAAAATCCTTTTAAATATAAAAATAAACTTAAGTTTCTTTTTCTTTATATCTGACTTCTGTTTTCTCAGAGGCATTTTAATCCTAATGTTCCTTAAAGAACTTGTCAGTAATTTATTTCAGTTTTTGGTCTTATCAAGTAATCTGTGCATATACTTTATCATTTTTTAAAATAATCAAGTAATATCAAAGGATTGATAAATAAAGAATAATAGTCCTCTGAGCCATGCCCCTGCCTTTCAATTTGGGTCTTCAAAAGCAAATTCCATCTTGGTTTCAGTTGTTTCTTTGTATTTTATTTCTATACTTGTAAATAATAAGCTTATACTGCTATTTCTTAATTTATTGATTCATCACTACCAGTTCTACTGATTCTTCATACAGTGAACAAGAATGTAAGTTTTGGACCACTAATATCCATATTCTAAGTTCTACAGCCTAAATCCTCACTATATATGCATGCATACATATTTTTAAAAATGTAATATACTGGGAACTGACCCCAGCGCTTTCCCCTGAGCTACACTCCCACCTCCCTCTTCCTTTCACTTGTTATGCTGAGTCAGGGTCTTGCTAGGTCACTGAATTGCCCCGGCCGTGCCTCAGTCTCACAGAGTGCGGACATCAGACATCACCACCACTAAATGATGTGCATAAAATCGGTGTATTGACAAGAGCCCCAAATTAGCTAGGCCTGGGATACATCCCCCAACCTGCAATCCCAGAACTGTAGGAGGTAGAGGCAGGAAAATTCCAAGTTTGAGCCCAATCTGTGGTACTTAGTTAAGTTAGCAATACCCTATTTCTAAATTAATTAACTATTTTTAAAAAATGGTGAGGTAGCTTAGTGCAAAAGCCCTCCGTACCACCATAAAAAAAGAGAGACAGACAGCTTGCAGGCACTTTAATCTGCTGAGCTATTTGGCCGGGCCTCAATACACACAAAAAAACAGACAGACAGACAGACAGACAGACAGACAGACAGACAGACAAAGAAATAGTGCCTCAACTTAGAAAGATCCATCAATAATAACTTGAAATCCCCCATTACCAGCAGAATGGGTAATAATTCTGATATTGTACTGAATAAACTATGTCACATACAACAAACAAATCTCACAAACATGCCGAACAAAAGATGCTACACCAAGAGTGTATTGAGGGCCAGCGAAATAGCTCAGTGGATTAAAGCACCTGCAAGCAGGTGCAGGAACCGGGGTTGGACCCACCGGCCTGCCGTGCCAGCCCTGTCCCTGGGTGCGCTGAGACGGCCATTGAGACTGGGTGTGGTGCGCGCCTGTAATCCCAGCTCTTGGGAGGCTGTAAACAGGCGGATCACTATGAGTCAATCTAGTAATGAGACCCTGAACACCCTGTAGACCCTTCCCTAAAATACAAAAAATAAAAATAAAAAAGCATGTATAGTGTATGATTTCATGTATGTAACCCTCAAAGCAGGCAGAGCCACTGTGTGCTCACGGAGAGGATGTCAGTCACCTGCGCGGGCGTCAGCGCCTGAGGAGAGTCCACTCCACTGCGCATGTTCCGTCCGCTAATCTGGGCGCCTGTGACATGGCTATACTCAGTCTGTGAGAAGGCCTCAAGCGCCACACTTATAATTCTGTTGTGTAAAAGTATATGCACATTTAGCGTGTTTTACTTCAATAACAATTTTTTGAACTTAGAACCTGTGCTTGCTGACTTGGGCCTCAACCATGAAGTCCTCAAGCAGAAATACTGCCTTTTCACTGGTGGACTCACCAAACATTAATACCGAAATGCAGATTTCTGGGGTCATGCAAGTTGCCCAAAAGAATGTATTCCCTTAACATAATTTCAGTGAGAGATTACAGAAGTATGTGGCTAGACTAGCTTTAACTAAAAAGCTATTTTTCAAGCTGGGTGTGGTGGTACAGGCCTGTACTCCCAGCACTCGGGAGGCTGAGGCAGGAGGATTACTACAAGCTCGAGGCCAGCCTGGGCTACACAGTGAACTTGAGGCCAGCCTGAATTACACAGTGATACTCTGTCTTAAAAAAAGGGGGGGAGGGCGGAATAGTTCAGCGGTCTAAAGCGCCTGCTCAGGCAAGCTTAGGCAGGCTCAGGGACCGCAGTTCAACTCCCGGCACACAAGCTGCGACAGCCCTACCCGCAGGGTGGGCTGAGCCAACAAAAAAAAAAATGTTTTTCAAGGTCTCAGCCTTCTATAATTTCAAATTAAAATAGCTATTATTCATTTCTCTTAAGAGATAAATCCACAGACTTCCACAGAATACGCTTCACATCCCTAGGGGTGTAAAGATCCTTAAATTGATCATTAATGTTTCAGAGAAGTGTCACTTACTCAATTTTATTATCATGTAGACAACAGTTCTTACAGAAAAAATTCAGGAACTGACAGTCATGAGAAACTTGCCATATGTTATAAAGTATAAATATGTAAAATTATCATTTATTTCTGTTTAAAACTCCTAGACTGCCTAGCAGTTAAATTACTATTAAATTAAACTTTGAAAGATGAATGTGAACATGTACATACTAATTATTAATCTAGTTTTTAAAATGAGCTAAGTATTAAAACTAATGTAAACATTAAAGGGCACTGTAATTTGCCACTTCCCAATACCAGACACTGAGCCAGGATTTAACTTCAGCTGTAACTGAATAGATGTAGTCAATCAGTTTCTCTCAAGTGAATCCGATGCTTCTAATTCAACTCCACTAGAGCTACAGATTTTATAGAAAAATGTCCTAAATCTCCAAATCATAAAAAAATTTAAATGTAAGCTTAATTTTGAAAAAAACTCTCAAGAAAAGTTACCATTTGAACAAATACACACTAAGTCTTCAAATATTTATAATTCTCCTAGGAATAAAGATGTTATGTTCAAAATCAGAAATTTAAAATGTAAAAGTGCCAGGCATAACACTGCACACTCCTGGTCCTAGCACTCAGGAGGCTGAGGCAGGAGGAGCCCAAGTTCAAGGCCAGCCCGGACTACAAAGTGAGACCATATCTCAAAAACTGCGTATTAGCCAGGCTGTAGCACATGCCTGTAATCGCAGCACTCAGGCGGCTGAGGCAGGAGGATCACCATGAGCTCAAGGCCAGCCTGGGCCACACAGTGAGTCCAAGGCCAGCCTGGAAACACAATAGGACCCTGTCTCAAAACAACTACAATAAATATATACAATATAATATAATGTAAATATATCTGTTATACTCTATTATAAATTGATATCCTTCTGGAGACCTACATCCAAATATTCCAACTAAAGGAGCTTCAAAGTGCTTTGACTTTAAAGCCAAAAAAGATTTCTGTACTGTTTGCTTTCTAGATATTTTACCTATGTTACAAAATTAGGATTCACATTAACTAGTTTGCTCCAAATTCTGCAAGCCTTCTCTAATGAGGGAAACACATTCTCTCAACAAATGATCACCATGCATATTCCACATGCCAGATTTTCTGTGGAGCTTGGTTCGGAGTAATACAGAAATAAAAACCTGGCTCTGTCTTCCAATTCTGTACCACACTGAAGGAAAGACAAGAACGGCACAGGTAAGAGGAACTGCAGTCTCAGGAGTAAGCGCCCGCGCCGCAGCTCCGCTGACATTGTTTTCAAGGGGACAGAAGTTACAAATAAATTTATGACTATAGTTGTAAGAGAGAAGAGGAAAATCACAGTACATTTCTGCATATTTTATACTAGAGAAGAATAAAAACTACATGCCACATCTCTGGTGTAGGGTCCCTTAGCTTTGTCCCATGCATCGCAGAGTTTGTACATACCGAAGAAACAGCACAGGCACTAAAGCACCTTACCTAAAACTTGTTGCGTCCTAACCGCCCTGTGGGGCTGGCCTCTTACTAGCCTCACTGCACTGACGTCACGCCACAGCTCAGAGAGACCCCAACCCAACCATTTTCACTCCCAAGTGTGTGCTCTTGATAACTAGACTATCCTGCCTCTCCTACAGCACAAAACAGATCCCTAACGATTACAGGCGGCTTTGCCCTAGATTAAACAAGCCTGCTTGACTATGAGAGGCTGGTTGGGGTAAACCCCGGGAACTGTGAGCAGATTTCCTGCTCGCCCCAACCTGCACTTCGGCAGCCCAGGGGAGGGCCGAGACAGGCTCCCCCTGCACTAGCGGCCCCGGGAGAGTGTGCAGAGCCCCAGCTGCAGGCGGCACTCAGCCCTCTCTATTGTTAGCTCCCCGCGTTAACTGGACAACACTAACACACATGCTCAGAAGCACCTGACAAAGGAGGTCCCTACTTTTAGAGAGAGGGACAAAAGCACTGCAGGTTTTGAGGTAACAGAGTATCCAAAACGCTAGAGGTATTGCTGCAATACTGCTGGACTCATTTTCTTTTTCATTTGTGTATTTGGTACAGGGTCTCACATGCAACTCCAGCTTGTGGTGACCCTCCTGTTTGCAGCCTTCCCAATGCTGGGATTGCATGCTCCAGCACACCCAGACACTGGGTCAGCTCACCATACCCTGGGGGCAGGGCCGGGTGGGCACTGCATGCGGGACTGGATCAAACCCTGGTCCCTGTGCTTGCCAAACCAGGCGCTTTGTCCACTGACCTATCTTGCTGACCCTCCTGGACTCATTTTTTAAAATTTTATTTATTTGCTACAGGGTCTCGCTACCCAGCTAGACTCTAATGATCCTCCTTGTCTCAGCCTCCCCAGTGCTGGGATTACAGGCATGCACCACCATGCCCAGTTTCGGTGGCTAGCACAGCACACCCAGGGTTCTGCAGCGGACAAAGCACGTCGTACGAGGGATTGAACCTGGGGCCTTGCACTTGCAAGGCAGGCTCTTAGACCACCAAGCTACCTCCCCAGACCTGGACCCACATTTAACCTGGAATAAGACACATCTTTATTTCATAATGTGTTGAAATCTTCATGTTTTCACTTAAAGAGTCACAATGCCATAAAGTGTGGCACAAAAAAGGGAAACCAACCCTAATCTAGGGCAGATGAACAATAAACAAAACAGTGTTTACAATAGCACAGCACTACGGGAACATGTGTTAGGGCATCCAACTTACACTTAAGAAGTTAAAGAAAGACTTCTAAAGGACAGCAGCATCTAACCTGAAATCTGAAATCTCCCGAGGAACCTGCCAAGTTGGGCACAGGCGCAGCAAGAGGAGGGATTCAGAAAAGCGTATGAGAGACCTCAGAAAGGAGAGAGCGCACAGACGCAGCTAAAAGAAAGTTCAACAGGCCTAAAGTACAGAGCAGAAGAGGAAAGGGGTCAAGATAAAGGCCAGCGAGACAAACTGGCAAGGCAAAGCCACACTGTGGACAGTATAAACTATTCTGGCAATATGCTTTTATTTTAGGGAAGCCAGGAAGTCAAGAAATTGAAATATGAGAAAAATAATCCCATTTGTGTTAAGCAAAACAACAACCTTGACTTCACTGTGGAAGTCAGTGAAGGGAGAGGAGTTAGAGAAACGACATTAGTCATTAGCTCAGGAGTAAATGAACTTTGTCTGTGAAGGGCCAGGAGTGTCAGGCTGTGTGGGCTGTGGCAGCTCTGACCCCACGCAGTGGTGCTGCAGCAGACACTGACACCAAGCAGGTGAACCAGCGAGCCTGGCTCGTTCCCATCGGAGGAGGAAAGGTAGCGGGCACGCCTGTAATCCGAAGCACGAAGCGGTCAAAAGACAGCGCCCACCATCCCAAAGTACTGCTCAGTGAAAAATGGGCTGATGCGAAGGTGAAGTGGCAGCTCTACGCCCTGGCTCCAGCCACTTACTGAACAGGAAGAGGAAGAGAACAGGACTGGGTCGAGGGAGGGAAGGCGAGTGGGCAAGCAAACGGTAGGGACAGGAAGAATTCTCCCACAAGAAGGGACCACAGGTCATGTGACAACAGCTAGAGATGAAAATGAGAGGGGCTGGGGAGATGGCTCGGTAGAATAAGCGCCTGCCTGGCAAGCACAAGGGCCTGAGTTCAATCCCCGGTTCCGCAAAAAAAGAAAAAAAAATGAGAAAAATTAAAGCCATATGCAGCGAAGTCTACAGAACCCTAAAGTTCGTATCTAAATGCCAATGACATTTGTGTTGCCGGGGTATAAATAAAGGGCACTGGTAAAGTCAACAGACCTACATACCCACCCACCCCATATGGAAATATGTATGTGATTGCTCAGGCAACTTCATGTTTTTGAGGAAAAAGGTTTTAAAATTAATCTTTGCTTTTATTAAAAAATAATACTCATATTTACAGGATAATTTCTTTAAAAAAGAAAGCCAGTTTCACTCTTATTCAATTCACATCCTCTAGTCATTTCTTCTTTTTCCTTATTTCTAAACAAAATGGTTGGGCCGGCCAGACAGCTCAGAGAACTAAAGCTCCTGCTTAGGGGTTCGATCCCTGGCGGGCGGGCCAGCGCCACCCCTGGGGCACGCTGAGACAGCAACTGGGACCGGGCGTGGTGGCGCGTGCCTGTAATGCCAGCTCTCGGGAGGCTGAACACAGGAGGATCACTACAAGTCCAACCGACAGAGTGAGCCCCTGTAGACCCTGTACCAGATCCATAAAAGTAAATAAATAAATAAAACGGCTACAGCGCTTTCGTCAATTTCCCACGCTATGCATTCACTTAAGACGAGACTTGCTTTAGTTTAGCCTTCCTGTGACTGTACCTGACTTTCTGTACCCTCATATCCAAAATGAGAGTAACTGCATCTACTGCAAAAAACTGTTGTAAGGATCAGGGGTTTTTTGGGGGGGTGGGTATGCTTAATATAAAACATGTATTACATGCTGTTATTATTACACTACTAAGTACCCAAACTACAAGTTTTTCTCCCAGTAATTTTACCTCAAATTTTAGCTAAATCAATGTCTGATGTGCAGTGTGTTCTATTTTAAAAAAAGATCGTTCACAGCTAAGCCAAGGAGTGAACTGTAATTACCTCTCATATCGCCTCACGCTTTCATTTAGTCACTTCCTACACAGGCGTCACTAATTCATCTACAAACTCGCTCTATTACGTATTTGCTTCCAGTGTGCTCAACCATGATCAACTTCGCGGATTTGTTGTTTTTAGGATTTTTTTAAACCTTGAAAGATACAGTAGTTTTCTACCCTCAGGCTCCAGCTGGACTGCTGTACCCTAGGCCGTCACCCCAGGACATCCTGAGGTAGCGATTCTGTTTCTTGATCATCTAGACTCATGTTTTATTTACTTATTCTCATTATAATACATGTGCTCACAGCTTTCTGAGGGAAGGAGATGCAGAGTTCCTGAGACTTGAAAGTCTGAAAACAGCCTTCCGTGAAGCCTTCACCCCTGGCTAATGCCTCGGCTGGGCCTAAGGCCGCCGCAGGTGGAAACCCCTTTCCCTCAGGTGTCACCGTGCTCTCCTTTCCCTGGGAGGAGGAGCCATGGCCTGGGCAGAGGCTGCTGCCAAGAGGCTCTCTCTCCGTAATTCCCACCTCCTGCCTGTGCTCTCTGCCCCTCCTTCCTCTGTCCCCCTGCTTAACCCAGCCTCCCTGGCAGGGCTGTGCACCGTCCCCATGCTCCCTGGTGTGTGCCTCCTTGCAGAAGATCCTTTCAATTTGGAAAGATTCTGGAGAATCTTTTGTGTTATTTGATAATCTGTGGACTACATGTTAACTGAGTATTAGACTTCCTGCATGAACTCTATTCCCTATTTCTTTCCTTGCTCTTTTATACTATTTTAGAGATGTCTCAGTGGCTCTTCTCTCATTGCTGACACCCAAAATGAAGGAAAGAAAGGTTTATTTTGCTCACAGTTACTGGAGGGTTCAGTCCATAACTGGTTCCAAGGCAGAGGGCAGCCTTTCATGGCGGGGCACAGCGAAGAGCAAGAGCAAAGGCAGGACCAGTAGCTCAGGCCCAGCTAGCCTCATCGCCCTTACACGGTACCTCAGACTACCTGTCCCAGGGCAGGTGCAGCATCCACACCCACAGTAATCAATCACGAACTCTAGACTGCATGAGGCTTTGGGGGGCACCTAGACACAAACCATAGCAGGAGGAAAATAATCTCAACTTTTTCTTCCAACTTTTCAAATTTAGAGCATTTTTTAGTTCTTACTTTTTAAAATCTTTTTTTAAATTTACAGATAAGCTTATGTTTATTATGTATATATTTTGAGGTAGATATGCAGACAGTCTCCAACTTGCAAGGGTTCAACTTTGATCCTACTTCCATACAATGGTTCAGCTTTACAACGGTACAAAACCTAAATGCATGCAGCAGAACCCATACTTTAAATTCCAATCTAGGGTCCGGGGAGATGGCTCAGTGGAATAAGCGCTTCCCTGGCAAGCACAAGGGCCTGAGTTCAATCCCCGGTTCTGCCAAAAGAAAAAAAAAAAAAAAAAATTCCAATCTTCTTGAGGGCTAGCAATTTATGAACTTTTGTGCCGCCAGGCAGTGGGAGGAAGCCACAGCTCCTGGTCAGTCCTAAGATTGGGGTGAACACCCCATGTGGTCTGTGTGCTGCGTACTGGGTTGCTATGAAACCCTGGAGGTTTGGTGTATTAAATCCATTTTCAAATTGTAATGTTTTCAACTAACAAGAGGTTTGTTGGCAGTGTAACACCATTACAAGTCAAGGAACATCTCTGTACATTGTGGAACGACTAAATCTAATCACAACTGCATTACTTCACATAGCTATCATTTCGGGAGTAAGAGCACTATATCTAAGCAATTTGCAAGAATGAGCTACATCATTAGCTACAGTAACCATGTTGGCCATCTTGTACTCCACTTCGCTTTTTATAGCACGTAGCTCTTTACAGATAATGTCTTTAAATTAGTGCTCTTAGCTGGGCATGGTGAACAAGCTGCATTAGCTTCTCCGCTTAGCCAGCCTTTTTCATTTTTTGAGCTAAAACTATAGTTTATAAACACAGTTTTTTCTAATATTATTTACAAAAAAAATTCAAAAAAGAAAATATTAGAATGTTCTGTTCATCTTAGCAAATATATTTCAAACAGCACGTTAGACAATAGTAACAGAAAACATTCTTGTTGTAGTCTTATAATCCCTCCTACTGGGGAGACTGAGGCAGAAGGGTCCGAAATTGGAGGCTAGCACGGGCAACTTAGCAAGAGCCTGTCACTAATTAAGTACAGACGCACACATATAAACAGGGATAGGGAGAGATGTAGTTCAACAACAGTACAGTATACCTGGATTTAATCCCCAGAACTGCAAGAATAAATTTGATTTCTTCATTATTTCTTTTTCCTTTCTTTTTTTTTTTTTTTTTTTTTTTTCTTTTTTTTTTAAGTCTCAAATAGTGGATGGATTCTGTCCATTTGCCCTTGAGTGGATGCTAACATGCTGAACAGCAGCTCAGCATGCGACGCACGGAGCTTCGGGCACAGTGGAGCTCACGTGGCGGAGAAGCCAGGCACTTCGCCTTTCCATACCCCCCAGTTTGTCAGTCAGTGTCAGTTGGAAGAACTACAGCCTTCTGTCCAAAGTCTGCAGCTGGCCGCCAGGCTCCCTCGCTCCCCTTCATCAGCACTGCTTGCTCCTAACTCAACCATCACTTGTCTGTGGTTCCTGAACACAGAGCTTTTCTGACTCAGCCTCTCCCAGAACAAGCTTCAGGTCAGTCTTCCGTCAGAAGCAGATAAGGGAAATGACGGGCAATGTGGAAATAAGGAAGACCGAGCACAGGCCTGTGCCCGGTACGCATGCGCCAACAATCCTATTTTCAATTCTGCCCCATTCCTGACACCCTACCTGATGCACCTAATTTCTAAGTCAGAACTTAACCACAGGAGTTTTCCTAGTTTATTATTAACTTTCTCTACTGTAAACACTTAAGATTTTCACTTCCTCCACTTATCATCTGCTTTCCAAATTTCAAAACTGTACTGATAGCTCTAACAACCACATTCGTGACAGGGCTATAATTTGTATGTCTTGCTGCCAGGCAGCTTGGACCACCAGTGGTACATGCATGACTGCTCCATCGGGTGGCTTTTTATTCATTTTATTGGGACAAAGGCCGAAAAAAGTGACAAGATCCATTTGTACCACCGGTGGTACGAGGTGCACAATGGGATGGCCACGCATGTGCCACGAGGGATTCAAGCCAGCAGGGACGTGGTAGACTCCTCTCATTCTCTTGGTCCTTATAGCACAGGATCTTTCTTCTTCTTTGTTGTAAATTTAGAGTAATTGCAGGAAGAGAACAAATGGAGGCTAATAATGTACTCAAAATGTCACCTTTAATAAGGAGGCTCTCCAATCACCTACCCATCATCCACCTAAGAAATCCAGCTGCAGTAGCTTCTCAGCTTGACCAGACTTTTTATTTTCTAGGGCTAAAACTATGTCATTTACAACCACAGATTTTTCTAATATTATTTACAAAGAAAATTCAGAAAAGAAAATAGTAATTAGAATGTTCTGTTCATCTTAGCAAATATATAGCAAACAGCGTGTTAGAAGCAGTAACAGAAAACATTCTTATTTTAGTCTCATTTTGGAGGACTCAGCTGATCATCACTAAAAATGTCAGATCTAACACAATCTCTGAAGAGCTCTTAGAAAACTAATTTCATAGTCAATATATACAAAAATTCTCCAGTCCATTATTATTTTTCCTACTTTTGCCTATAGAGGTGTTATTTTTAAGTTTTGTGGCATCATTTACATACTAATAAATGCACTCATTTTTAAGTATGTAATTTTAGCAAATTGTGATAACTCACAGAATGTTAATAAATATGTAGTATACAGTCCTTCACACGCAGGCTTTAGAGTATGGCCATCACCCAAAAACTTCCTTTGTGCCTGCATGCTAATAGTCCAGTTCTCATTTCCATAATAAAGAAACTGGCTGAGTATCTCGGTTACTTTTGTCTCATTGCTAAGACAAAATACCTGACAGAATTAAGGAAGGAAAGTTTATTCAGCTCACAGTTTGCGGAGGTTTCAGTCCATACTCAGCTGGGTCCAAGGCAGAGTGGCACACGGCAGAGGGCAGCAGTTCATAGGGGTGACCAGAGCAGGAGCAAATGAGAGGAGGAGCAGCAACGAGGGCTACTAAGAGCAAGTCTGTCTCGCTGTCTCTTCTATTACATTCAGGCTGTCCGCCCCAGGCTAGCTGTAGCACTCACACCCACAATCCCCGCAGCACTCACACCCACAATCCCAGCACTGGATCATGAATTAACCACAAACTCTAGAAGTCCACCCTATAACTGCATGTGACTGTGAGGGGAGTAGACACAAGCCACAACACTGAGTAAAAGGCTTCCTTGGGCTCCCAGCTCTGGAGGCACAAGCCCTATCCCGTACCAGCCTTCTTGCTAGCAGCCCCGCAGGGGCAGAGAGCGTCCCATGGCAAGGAGAAAGAGAACATGCAGGTGTGTCTTTCTGGTCTCCCTTCTGTCCTTATCAAGACGCCAGGATTCAGCCACAGTAATTCCACCCGGAGTAACTTCAAGGCCCTACCTCTGAGTACCACGCAGTCAGATCACATTTCCATCCTCTTGACACTTCAGAATGGGGACTCTCCCTCAGCCCATGAATGAAGCTTGGAGGGCATTCAAGCAACACAAAGCCTGCAGCAGCCCGCTTGCAGTCAATCTGCTCCTGCTTGCTATTCTGACAAGCAGTTGCTGCTCGATTTTTATTTTGTATCTTTATGGATGGCTAGAAATTTCACAAAAACTGAATCACACAATGTGTCTCTGCCTGATTTCTTTCATTTCGAATACTACTTCTGAGGTCCACCCATATTTTAAATAAAAATTAATAATTGTACAGATATTTGTTTATTCTTTCATCATTTGACAGGAAAATTTTTTTTTCTTCCAGACTTGGCCCTACTGTGAATAGTGTTGTTATAAGTATGTATATTTGTTTTTACTTCTCTTGGGTAGAAACCCAAGGAATGGGAATGCTGGTCCATATGCGAAGTATATATATAATTTTTTTTAACTCAAATTATTTTGTATTTTCTAAATCAAACATCAGTGTACAAGTTCTAGTTTCTCTGTGCCCATGCCAACACTTAGCACTGTCAATTTTTTTAATTTTAGGCATATTAGGAAATATCTTGTGATTTTAATTTGTACCTCTAATCATGTTAAGCATCTTGCCATATGCCCATTAGCTATTCACTTACTGTAAAATGTTTCTTCAAGTCTTGTCATTTTTAAATTAGGTCTTTGAGCTCTTTACATATTCTAAATAAATACGTACGTCCATGATGTGAAAATACTTTCTCGCAGGCCTCCTGTGCTCAAACCACACTGCTGCCCCATCTTAACAGCCGGATCTATTGCTACATGCCCCTGCACCTGTGTTTTGCTTTGTTTTTAAATAGGCTGAGGATCAAACCTAGGCCTCAAGCATGCTAGGCAAACACTGTACCACGGGGCTACATCCCCAGCCCATCTTTCATTTTTTAATAACATAATTTGGAAAAAAATGTTTATTTTGATGAAATTGAATTGACCGATTCAGAAAGATGTGTTTCTAAGATCTTATTTTTAAGATGTAACAAAGAGTTTTGGTATTTTCTCCTACAAAGTCTATAGTTTTTATTCTTAAACTTATATTTATGATCCATTTTAAATGACTTGTGCAAGAAGGTGTGATGTACTTTTTATATGTGTGAATATCCAGTTGTTCCTGTACTAGTTAGTGAAAAGACAACCACTGGTTCATTAAGCTGCTTTGGCATCTTCATCAAACCGCAATCTAGCAGAGCCAGCGAGGTAGCTCAGCAGACTAAGCGCCTGCTTAGTCAAGTGCAGGGACCAGCATTCAATCCCCAGCGTGCCGTGCTGGCCCCGCCGCTGAAGCACGCTGAGACAGTGAGTGTGGTGGCGTGCACCCGTAATCCCAGCTCTTTGCGGGGCTGAACACAGGAGAATCACCACCAGTCTGATCTACATAGTGAGACCCTGTAGACCTTTACTTAAAAAAAAAGAAAACAAAAATCAATCTATTAGTTGAGCATTTGGCACAGCCTGTAATCCCACCCCAGCCTGAGCTTAGAGACTTAGTGAGATCCTGTCTCAAAAAAAAAAAAAAAAAAAAAAAAAATCAAAAAAGAGCTGGGAATGGAGCTCAATATAAAGGCCCTGGATTCTATGCCCAATACCATCCCCCAGCATAAATGAATTTCAAAACAGTATTTCTTTCTAGTTTTCAATTCTTTTCCATCCATCTCATACTCATGTGAATACCTTCTGCCTTTATCATTGTAGCTTATCATAAACTTTCAAATCCAGTAATATAAACCTTCTAACTCTGTTTTTAGTTTGCTTATCAATTTTTACCAAAAGGGATTACATTAACTGTAGGGATACACTGGAAGAGAGCTGCAGGCTTACAGTGTTGAGCCTTTTAGATCATGAACATGAAATGTAATGTCATTATTTAGATCTTTAATTTCTGAACAATGCTTTATAATCTTTCACTTTCTATATGAAGCTTATTCCTATGTTTATTCTCTTTGTATTACAGTTTCTTAATATCATTCATTTTTACTCTTTTTTGAGAAAGGGTGTTAACTCAATGCAGTTCTCCTATCTCAATTCTCTATCATTTTCTGATTACACATTGCTGGTGTGCAGAAATACTCGTGATTTCTATATAGTAACCTTGAATTTAAAGACCTTGCCAAACTCATCTGTTGCTATTTTTAGATACCTTAAGAAACTTTAGAAATGTGGGATTATGTCAACATAAATAAAAGTACTTTTCATATTTTTCCCCCATCTCAGGGCCTTTGATCTCTTTCACTTGCCTTCCAGCACTGGCGAGGACCCCAATTACAACAGGAAATAAAAGTGGTAAAGGTAAGCATCTCGCTTTGTTTTTGATTACAGGAGGAAACATTCAGTCTTTAACCATCAAGTGTGACACCTTACACAGACAACCTTTAATAGACTGAGGAACTTACCTTCTTTTCCTACTTTATGGCCACTGAATTTTGTCAAGTGTTTTTATGTCTTCTAAAATCATGTGGCTATTCTATTAACATGGTACTATGTTACATTATTAGTGTTTTTAAAATTCAAAAATAATCTTAATACGTACTTTCAGGGCATAATAATTACATTCATGGAGCTGAGGCTATAGCTCAGAAAAGAGGAACAGAGGGAGGGAGGGAAAGTCATTTTTTTTAACAAATACATTCATTATGGGAGTTGGCACACGTATGTAACAGATCTTAACTCTTCTCACTTCCCGTCCTTCCCCCCTCCCTTCATTTTGGTCCCCTTCCCATTTGCAACAGATCTCTATTTTCTATTATCTATCTTTATATTTTATTCTTCAAATTATGTCTACTTTGGGTTTCTAATATACGAGAAACCATGCAATATTTATGTTAATGTGTCTGATTTATTTCATTTAACAGTACAGTCTCAAGGCACATCCACTATCCTACAAATGTCCCTTTTATGGCAGAGTAGGATTTCTCTGCAGAATTTCTAATTTCTTTCCACTGTGTATATGTATCTTCTTTATCCATTCAGCTGATGAAAGGCAACTTACAAGATTTAGCTACTATTAGTTGTGCTATTAGAAAAAAAAAATTACCAATACCCTGCAGGAGAAGGCTTCATTGAATCCTGTGTCTATTTCTGAGGAATCTCCATACTGATTTCTGGAGCAGTTATTTTCAAATGCTAAACCAATGTTCCACTTCTGAGATAAATTCCACCAAATCACAATGGATAATCCATTTTATATGCTGCTAAATTTGTTTTATTGACATTTTGTTAAAGACTTTTACACCTATGGGCCAGCCAGAAAGCTCAGCAGATTAAAGTGCCTGTTCAGGCAGAGCGCATGGAGCAGGTTCCATCCACAGTGTGTGGTGAAGGCCCAGCCCCCGGGGCACACTGAAATAGTGATTGAGACTGGATGTGGGGCACACCTGTAATCCCAGCACTTGGGAGGCTGAAAACTGGATCACTACAGGTCTGATCTGTGTAGTGAAACCCTGTAGACCCTGTACTAAGTATATCTTTTTAAAAAAAGGTTTTTACACCTAGGTTCACAACAAACTTTCTTAAAATGTCTTCACCTAGCTTTTGTGTCAAAGTTGTACTGATCTCATGGAATGAACTTCAGAAGCATTATTTTTTTATCTCATTTTTGGAAAGTTTGTGTAGGATTAGTATATTTGTTCTTGACCTTACTAACTTTTAGTCATCCTTCTGATCTCATTGTAGGTATCAGTCTCCCAGGGAAAGCTTAGCTAACCACCTTGACTAGGCCCATTCCTTTAAGGGTAACAGCCTGTAAATAATAGGATTTTTCTCAAAGAAGTTTTATTTTCATTGTTTTTCTCTCATTTTAACAAAAAACTCTATGAAAAGAAAATTGTTGAGTGCTTTAATTACCATGATGTAAAATCTAGCTATCTCTCAGACACATTTTAACAGGTAGACAATCAACAATGATTTGTTCTTTCTTTCCCTGTTCTGGCTTATGACAATTTGCCCTACACCTGTTGCTGAGACAAGGTCTCACTGTATACCACACAGTCCAGGCTGGTTTTGAATTCTGTAGCCCAAGCTGGACTCACATTTGCAATGGTCCTCCTGCCTCAGCCTCCTGAGTACTGCAATTACAGGCATGTTCCACTATTCCCAGTTTAGGGTCATCAGTATTCATTTGATTAGTATAGCTGTTTCTAGTCTACCTGCTTTTCTGGTTAATATACACATTTAGAAAGATATCATTTCATCAACTATTTCTCTGGAAACATCCCATAATTTTTTTTACAAGGTTTATATTTTTACTTCTATCCTTGGATAACAGAATGTGGCCTGTGTACTAAAAATGAAATTACCAACATCTATCCACTTATTACAGAACAGTGACTAAAGTGCAGTAGGGCCCTTCCCAGCAAGTTGGGGTCAGAAGTTTTTACAATGTAGCCATATCAGCCTCTGGAACATAAGTAATTCTGAGGTGTTCTGTAACATAAGTCATACCCAGCCAGACCGTAAAATGTCAGTCTATGCCCATATAAGGGAGACAAAGAAATGGTAGAGAAGGGTGCAACTACACTGTTTGGTGCTCAGCCTTTGGACAGTAATCTGCTCAGTCAGTGCTAGTGAAAATAAAGCGGCTTCCTGGGAAAAAGCCCTCAGCGTCCATCTCTGCATGAAAATCCTGCAGCATTCCTTGGGACTCATCCAGGATCAGAGGCGGTGTATTGCCACCTCTTCTGTCACTGAAGTCTGAACCTCACTCAGCGCACCAGGAAATGCAACCTCGCAAGGGCCAGCAGACCATCATGTAGGGGAGCTGGGCCCCTCCCAATGTGCTGGGCCAAGAGCTCCTGGGGCCCAGCAGACCTAGAGGCCCAGGCCCAGTTCTGGGCGCACCCCTGCCAAGCTCCTTAAGACCTGGGTTCCATCTGGTAGAGCTGCCTTTCAAGAGGCAGAAGGGGAAACGATCACTCCCCAGAGTTGCGTACATTTCCCTGGAACTAAAACCTCAACTCTCAGGAACTGGGTGGCAGGCCAAAGCTGCCTGAGTAATTCCACAAGGAATGAAACCTCCACCCCATGGCAGGGTGGTGAGCTGGAAGAGGGAAGGAAAGGGAGAGGGAGAGGGAGCAGGGAAGGAGGAGGGGGGGTTAGGGAGAGGGGAAGGAGGGGGAGGGAGGGAGACAGAGATGAGAGAGACAGAGAGAGACAAAGAGACAGAGACAGAGACAGAAAGAGAGAATGTGTGTGCAAATGAGACAGACAGCAGCAAGGTTCTGACCCGACCATGGGTGATCCCACATGGCTAAGGGTGCTGATGGGCCCCCAGAAGCTCCACCAACACTTAAAAGGTGCCTGCAATATCTCCAAGAAGAACAGCCAGAGGCTGTGTGCAGCCCTCCCAAACAAACCCTCTCCTTCCCTTCCTCCCTCTTGTGCATGAAAGACGTGGGGGGGGGTGTGTGGAAAGCTGAGTAAACAGAGTGCATGCTAAACAATTTTTTAAAAGGCTCTTCAGGTGACTACAGTGTTGACTCCAGGAAGGCCCCAGGCCTTCAGTGATACTCTTCAGCTGTTGTTTGGAATGGAATGGCCTGCTTCAGGCTCACTTGACAAGGAGCTAGTCAGCCAAGTGTCCACCGCTGTTGTAGGGGACCCTTGCCATCCTGACAAACTTCCTTACACCGGCTGTTGGGAAGATTTGGTCTCTTGACTACTGTGAAGACTTTCACAGCTTGGCTGAAAGCTTGCACTGAAGAGAAATGAAGAGTGATGACTTGGGGAATGGCCACCTCCAAATGTCAGCCAAGATCAAACAAAATGATTCTATCCAGGGAATCAACTAGAAGTCCTACTTCCTTACGTCCTTCATTATCCACTACTGCCCCGTTACTTGTGGCCACCACTGCAGAGGTACTATAGGGCCAGTCGCCCCCTAAGGGTTGCCGCTCTCTCACCACCATCTGAGGCTTCCCCAGAGACTGACTCCCCACATGCCTGTGAGCGACTGTCGAGAACCACCCCCAGCAGCCCAACCCTCAGGCCCTAGCAAGGTGCTGTGTAGATGCCACTCCAAGAGACTCCAGGACCCATTTATATTATGACCCAAGGGGCAGACTGAGGAGGGGAATGCGTGTTAGTGTATGACCCCTTTACCACCATTGACCTCCTTTACTGGGAAGAACCATAAACCTTTCCTGCACTGAGAAACCCCAGGCACTGGTTATCTTGATGTAGAGTCCACTATCCAAACCCACCGGCCCACATGGACTGATTGCCGGCAATTCCTCCTAACCCTATTCGATGCCGAGGTGCACTACAGGTTACTCAAGCCACCCTATGAGAGTTGGAAGAAAATGCCCCTGCCAGAAGGTTCAATCCCCAGGCTTAGCCCACAACCAATTCCCTGAAGAGGATTCCCAGAGGAACCCAAACTCAGAAGGAAGGCTCACCTGAATCATACGGTACCCTCCTAAACAGGATAAAAGGGAGGTGAACATGAGCAAAACTCACATGCACTGGGACCAACTCTTGTCAACAGCTTTGCTGAGGATTACATCGAATCCCACTGCACAGCGCTTTCCCCTTCTGAAATCCTTGGGGGGTCAGGAACTGCTCTTCTTAAGGGCAAGAGGAGGAACTTAAAAGAGCTTGGGAACCTCATTCTGAGACAACAGATGCAGCATCAGTGGGCCGAGGAATGACTGCCTAACAGTTTGATCAGACACTCACTCTTTCAAGCCAGGGGATGCTGTGGTGGTAAAAGAATGGAATTTCCAACCCCTGAAGTCCTTCTGGAGGGGGCCTTTCACTGTTATCTTAACCACCCCCATGCAGTAAAGGTAGATGAGAGGATCCGCTGGATTCACTGCAGCAGAGTAAACCAAGGGTCTCGAGACTAGGAGTGCTCATGTTCACCTCCCTTTTCCTCCTTTTATCCTGTTTAGGAGGGTACCGTGTGATTCAGGTGAGCCTTCCTTCTGAGTTTGGGTTCCACTGGGAATGGTGCATTCCCAGTTTGTCAGCACCATGTAAACTAACAATCTAAAGAAGATGACCAAGATCTCGAGACCACCACTGAAAAGACATGAGCTGGCTCTAGTCAGTCCAGAGGTTGCCTAGTCTATCACCGTAGAAGCCCGGGATGCTGCTGGCCAGACGCACAGACTGCCCCTTCTCATGGCTATCTGCAACGTACTGCTACCCCTTGCTCTTAACTGTATTTGGGCCTCTAGCCCTGCCCGCCGAGACTGCCTCAGCTGACTGGACATGCAGCAAGAGATGCCTGCTGGCCTGTCATCTTCCTCTTGTGGGTGGGATATTTCCCTGGTATTTGCTCCTCTTACTGGCGGCTGCACTGGTAAACCTGAGTTCCCCATCATGTGATCCATTTATTCGCCTAAGGAAGTCAGACCAGGGAGTGATTTGGGCTTTGTCACACCCACTTGTCATACTTACGGAGGATCCAGGAGACCAGCACACAGTACATGACAACCTATTCTTTTTGCCCACATAAAAATCGGCACACCTGTTTCAACCCAAAGTACTCCTGATTGAGGAACATTTTGAAATCCAACACTCACAAGGTAAAGGACCATTAATTAACAAAGCCTAGTTACAAATCCCCTCCTGCCAGTACTGGTATTTTTTATGTGTATGCTATTAATAAAACTCTCTGGATAGTCCTAAAATGGGGAAGGTTATGGGGAGAATAAGAATACACACTCAAGGGTCCAAGGAGATGGCTCAGTAGAATAAATTCTCGCCTGGCAAGCACAAGGTCCTGAGTTCAATCCCTGGAACCGGAAAAAAACACACACTCAATGATAAGTGTATGTGTGAATAGGGCTCACCCCGATCTGCCTGTTATGGTGACTGCTGGGCTTACTGCCCCTATTGGAGCTTTGTCTCATGGACCACTTTGAAGGATAAAGATAAGCAGCACTCCTACAAAAGTGGGCTGCTACTCCTAGCTGTGAATTGGAAACCTGAAATCCCAATATTTCTAATATCTTCAATTCAGAAGACCCAAAGTGAGAAAACAGCCTACTTGCAATGCACTCACCTACATTTCAAGAGGGTCACTACTGTCCAAGTGGCCACATCTTATCATGTTTTTCACTCATTTTATGAAGAAATAGAAAGTAGCCCCCTTCAACCCAGGCCACAACCAAAAAATTTGTTTTCAGCCCTAACAGAGATTGCAGCTCAGTCTCGGAAAGTCTCTTCTTGCTACGTGTGTGAAGGAAACACCAACATGGGGGATCAACGGCCATGGGAAGCTACACAATGAGATCCCCCATGAACCCTCCAGTGGCACAGGGTACTCCAGCTCTACCTCAGGAGCTGGGCTTCTAGAGACCTCAATAACTGGAATGAACTGTTTTGTCCAGTGGGGAAGATGGCTCAGCATTTCCACAGCAAGCGTAATGTGTCGAGTCAAAGGTCCTACAATTCAACTGCCTGGAGGACCCAATGCTGGGAGCCCCCAGAGTACTTTGAACCCAACACTGAGCCCTTGTCTAATTTTTCTCATACAAGGGGCCTGGGACAACGTGGACACAGCCAGCAAAGGACAGGGCCCAGACAGGCTGTACTGGGTATGCAGCAGACCCACAGATGCTGTGCTTTCCCCCAACAGGTTAGGGGCTTACGTGTTAGGGATGCTCCACCCAGCTTTCTCTCTCCTCCCACTTGCTAGGAGAGAACATCTGGGGTCAAGTGTCTGGTGACAGGGGGCCCACAGAAAATGACATGACCTGCAAATTGGCAATTGGAAAGATGACAAGTAGCCTCCTAAACTCACAAGTCAGTATTGTGGTCCTCGCAGAGGACGGGTCTTAGTATCACTGTACCCTAATTTATAGGCTAAACTGTATAATTAGGCTGCAAACAATTGTGGAAATTATAACTAATGAAACTGCCAAAGCTCCTGTCAGCCAAACAACAGACCCAAATCTGCACTACTATCAAAATCACTTGGTCTTGGGGCCAGGGAGATGGCTCAGTGGAATAAGTGCTTCCCTGGCAAGCGCAAGGGCCTGAGTTCAATTCCCAGTTCCGCAAAAAAAAAAAAAAAAAAAAAAAAAATCACTTGGTCTCATTATCAAACCTGCTTGCTTCCCAGGGAGGTGTTTGTGGAAAATTTAACAACGGCAACTGCTGCCTACACATAGACAGTGAAGGAAAGGTTATAGAGGAGATTCCAGATCACATGAGGAAAACTGCTCATGTTCTACCCCCAACCTGGAAAGACTGTGACCCCTGGGAACTGTTTGGAAGATGATTTTCAACCCCTGGGGAGTTCAAACCCTCTTGATTTGGAGAACTGTTCGGCCCTGCCTTGCCTGGATACCTTGGTTACACGTTCTGCCCACAGCCTCATTGAAAAGATGGCCAGAGACTGGGCGTGGTGGCGCACGCCTGTAATCCCAGCTCTTGGGAGGCTGTAAACAGGGAGATCACTACAAGTCTGATCTAGTAGTGAGACCCTGAACACCCTGCAGACCCTTCCCTAAAATATAAAAAAAAGAAAGGATGGCAAAAAATAAAAAAAATAAAAGCCACACATGATGATATGGAAATATAAATTCCTGAACCAGGATAATAGTCTTTGACTCCAAATAAAATGGGGTCAGAGTATGGGCAGAGACTTTATGAATAAAACACAAATCGATAGGGAAACATTTCAAAAAAATCAACAACTAGGATCTAATCTTATTAAAAAGCTTCTCACATTAAAGAAA
Organism: Octodon degus; assembly: GCF_000260255.1. Lineage (NCBI taxonomy): Eukaryota > Metazoa > Chordata > Mammalia > Rodentia > Octodontidae > Octodon > Octodon degus. The sequence continues at coordinate 4,539,867 of NW_004524716.1, read as the reverse complement.
CCAACAGAGTAAAGACAACCTAGTGTGGGAAAATATTTTAATCAAATGTCTGTCAAAGAACATCTAGGACATATAAAGAATTTTTTTAAAAATCAGATCCCTAAATTCAAAGACTCAATCCAAAAATAGGCATCTGAGATAAAGAAAGACAAATAGCAAATGTATGAAATATGTTCAACATCACTGGTCATTCAAGAGATGCAAATTGAAACAACACTGACATTCCATCTTTTCTCAGTAAGAATGGCTATCATCAAAGAGTCAACCAATAACAAATGCTGGAAAGGCTGCAGGGAAAAAGGAACTGTTAGGGTTTGTGTCTAGCTGTCCCCCCAAAGCCTCATGCAGTCATGGATGGACTTCTAGAGTTTGTAATGAACTCATGATCCACTGGGATTATGCGTGTGAGTACCGCATCCAGGCTGGGACCTAAAGCCTGATCCAACTAACTGGAGACAGACTTGCTTGCTGTTGCTGTTGTTGCCACCACTCCCTTTGCTCTCTTGGTCTTTGCCACCACCATGAACGGTGATTCTGGGCCATGTGCCACTCTGCCTTGGAACCAGCTAAATGTAGACCAAAATCTCCATTAACTATGAACTAAGTAAACCTTCCCTTCCTTCACTGTGGGTGCTGGGTATTTGTCCCAGCAGCAAGAGAAAAGTAACCAAGACAAGAACCCTTTTCCACTGTTGGTGCGAGTGTAGGCTGGTTCACCCACTGTGGAAACCAGTGTGAAGATTCCTTAAAAAACCTGGAACTGGAGGTCCCATTTGAGCTAGCTATTTCCCTGCTGGGCATTTTCTCAGAAGAATGAAAAATGTCATACCACAGCAATATATGTGCCCCGATGTTTACAGCAGCACTATTTGTCATAGATGACTCTGGGAAACAACCTAAATGCCCATCAGTCAAGGAATGGAAAAAAAAAAGTGGTATTTTTATACAATAGAGAACTGCTTAGCTATAAAGGTGGCTCAACTTGAGACTATACTCCTAAGTGAAATAAATCTGACTTGTATGTGTAAATATCATAGTCTCCCTAGTATAAGAAGCTGAAAAAGTAAATAAGATCCAAAATGTACAACAGATTTTTATAAAATGGGAAGAAACTGTTCAAAAAGAAAAAAAGGGAAACTGGGATGGAGGGGAAAAAAAAGAAGGGAAAAGGAAAAATAAATAAGTACACACACTCATGATGGTGAAGATACTTATGCTACTAAGTGCTACTAATTCTTCGAAAGGGTTTGTGCCTATATTGTTTGACCCATTTTTCATGCCTGTATCTTATGAGTAACTACTTTGAAGATAACAATACCCAATGTACTAACCACTGTTACTCTCCTATAATCTTGTTTTGAAATTTTGTACCATTGTTTTTATTGGGGTTTTTTGGTTGGTTGTTTTAAAACATGGGGTCAGAGCATCTTGTTCTAGGGCCCCTCTTGAAGTGGGAGGGCAGGAGCTTTTTACAGCGCAGCGATATAGGCCTCTGTCAACGCAGCTGTAACTCGTGGCATAAATCATATAGTAACCAGACTACAGTTGTGGCACTGTATACTCAACCAGACTGTAAAATGTTAGTGTACGCCCACGTAAGGGAGTCAAAGATACAAAATTTGTGTAAAAGGGTGCGACTATGCCAGGTTCCGTGCTCAATTACAAATCCACTGAGTCAGTGCTGGCAAAAATAAAGCAGCTTCCTAGGACAAGGTCTCCCTGCAGGAATAGCCGGCAGCAAAAGCTTTTAGCAAAGCAGTTTGGTAATCTTCAAACTCATCTATGGGCTGTCACTGTTCACAACCTATGCTCCACCCACACTGGGCTATCTGCTATTTCCTTAAACAAGCCTTATACTTCCGTTTCTTAATACTTTTCCACTTCTGCTCAGCATCCAGCAAAAATGCCAAAAACGCAGCAGTTGAATAAGCATTAGTAGAAGAATTCATATCACTTAGGACTAGGGATGTAGCTTCATTGCAGAGCATTTGCATGACAGGCACAAAGCTCTGGTTCAATCCCTAATACTATGGAAAAAAAAGAATTCATATCACTTTTCATGTAACAAGTCAGATTTTTAAAACTTCAAAAATTTCAAGATTTGGGGCTGGGGAGATATCTCAGTAGTCTATGCACCTGCTTGGCAAGTGCAAGGACCTGGGTTCAACCCCCAGGACATGTTGCCCTTGGCGTGCCAAGCCAGCCACCGAAACCTGGCATGGTGGCACACACTTGTAATCCCAGCACTGGGAAAGCTGAGACAGGAGGATCACTATGAGTTCAAGCTGTGTAGCAAGACCCTATTCCAAATAAATAAATAAAAAGTAAAAAAAAAAAAATTAAATTTCAAAATTTGTACCCCTTGAAATTTTGTACTTCACTTTTAGAAATGTAATTAAAAATTCTGTAACAGTATTGTGATCTGATAGTAACTTCTTATTTTTATTTTTCTTTATATTTCACTGGGCTTAAAAATACATGAAACAAAGAAATTTAAAACATAGAAATACATGAATTTGTGTGAAACTATTATTAAATTGCATTAACTCTTTTTTAAATCTTTGGTGAATTTTTATTTCACTCCTAACTAAAAATGACACCTTGACTTTTCTCTCACCATCAGTGTGTGCACATTAGCTCAGCATTTGTAATTGTTTTCACTGCTGCTAAATTAAAAAGTACACATTAAGGAACTGTTAGGTCCCCATAAGAGAGAACAATGAGTAAAATCCATGCATAAGGGATGTGGGTCACTCTAACAAAGCAAGACACTGAGCAGTATGAACAAGGACGTGCTGAGCATGGGCTACGAACATAATTCTTGCCCTTGAGGCCTATGAATACATGCAAGTTAACAAGTAACTCTGCTCTGGCGCACTAAAACAAAGGAAAGTATGTTTGCATTAAGCGGCATGGAAATAAGAGCTGAAAAACCTGAATTGGTCAGAAGGCTCATTACTCATACAAGTAAAATCCCTTTAAGGGGGAAAGGATCAAAAGTGATCAAGAT
>NW_004524716.1:4513897-4531367 GCF_000260255.1 Octodon degus | reverse complement strand
GGTCTTCCGCTTCACTGGCAATGTCAGAAATTGTTGACCTGAGTCTCCTACAACTCAACATAACAGCATGGCTTTACTTCTTATACTTCGCTTTTATACTTTTCTGCTGGATGGTTAAGACCAAGATAAAGCAAGACCTATGCAAAAAGAGTTGTATCTTTTGGGTCTGAGAAGGTCCGTGAAATCCCCTCAGGATTTATGCTGAGATCCTGTACCTCAAGATTGTAGAACCTTTGTCAGTGTCAGCCATGTGGATAAAGATAAAGATAAAGATAAAGCAAGACCTATGCAAAAAGAGTTGTATCTTTTGTATCTGATAAGGTCAGTCAAGTACCCTCAGGATTTATCCTGTAACCCTGTACTGCAGGTTGCAGATCCTTTGTCAGTGTCAGCCATGTGGATGAGTCACGGCCATTGCTTGACCAATGTGCTCCCTGTGAAAGCCTAGGAGAATGTTTTCTCTCCATGTGACTCTCCTTAGGCACACTCTACATAATCGATCACTTTCCTCTTTGGCCCTATAATCTTCTTGATCAGAAAATTTGGGACACTACCAAGTTACATGACGTTACAGTACAAGTTCTCATATGTCCTGAGTCTTAACTGACTTTGGAAGGCTAGGGCCAAAATGTTAGCTTTCCTTGAGGCCCTCCTTTTTCTCTAATTCTGGTCTGCAAACTTGGGTTATTAACCCTCCAGAAGAGAAGCTTATTGTTATTACCATACAACCTAGGCTGTTAAGCTTAACCTCACTATCTGAATGAATAGCAAACATCTTAGGCATAACATGAAACAGGTATTTTTCATCACGTATTGATATGTTGAACTTTAAGTCCCTACAGAATATGAAGAAAAAACATTTAAAAATTAAAATATATTTTTAAAATAGGCATAAAGAATTATGTATTTATGTTTACATATAAGTCCAGAAATCTCATCATATACAACCTTGAAGCAGAACAGTCCCACAATATTCCTTTTCCTGTCTCCTGCCTTCATTCACCAGCTCCTTCCTTTTGAACAGTCATCTACCCGAGAGACAGCACAGCAGCAACTGGCATGTCATGACAAGCAGCTCATATTCAGAAGACCAGAATGACAGGCACTCCAAGCATGAACCTACTATTACAGATTACCATCTTCAGTGCAGTCGCTTAGTTCACAGGTATCAGTATATATAGTTAGTCTGGGTGAGAATCTTTCCAATTAACTGCTAGATTCAAAAATCTTCTGAAGATTCTCAGGATCACTGCCTTGCCCATCTTGTACATAGAACTGTATGGCTTGTCACTGTCATGTTTCCTAGTTCTTCTCCTTTCCCTCAAAGGGTCCATTCTAATTGTGATTTAATTAATGGTACACTCTAATTAATGTACTATTAAAATGTACTTAAAGTTCTGCAACAAATCTTTTTTTAAAGGGTCCACAAACAAGCATCTGATGCCATTTATGAACACTTTCCAAGGCCATAAGACCCTGAGTCTATAGATATAAGAATTAAAGTCAGGAGACATACATTATTTTAAGGGCCAGAGCTGGCTCTCCTGGCTTTCCACGACCCTCAAGACTGTTCAATTACATTTGGCTATCAAGCAGCCATTCAATGACTTCACTATTACCTCCACATCTTTCAATCCCACCAGCTAACTTTGATACATTACATCATTTAACCTTCTTTGCATTACAAATAGAAATTAACATTCTAAGTTATACATCAGTTTTTGGTTGTTTGGTTAGCATGAAATAACCTAAGAGTCTGCTCAGTTCTAAAGATAGTGCATAAACTGGGCATGGTGATGCACGCCTGTAATCCCAGCACTCAGGAGGCTGAGGCAGGATTATTGCTGCTTCAAGACCAGCCTGGACTCAAGGCCAGTTTTAACTGCATAGAAAGACTGTCTCAAAAAGACAAAAAAAATATAGTACCTAAAAAAAAAAAAAAAAGTTTAAGAGCTTGAAAAATTTAAAGACCATACTTTAAAACAGTGATTGAGGGCCAGGGAGATGGCTCAGGAGAATAAGCGCTTCCCTGGCAAACGCAAGGGCCTGAGTTCTATCCTCAGTTCTGCAAAAAAATAGATAAATAAAAAATACAACAGTGATTGAATAAAATAGGGGTCATCACTTGAGAGAGTGAGGCAAGAGAACCACTGAGAGTTGGAGGCCTGTCTGGATGCGGGCCAAAAGTGGATTTTATTTGGCTTGTATTGTGATGATGGTGATGGTGAAGAGGAAGAGGAAAACAGAAAAGAAAAGGCAAAGAGAAGAACTACCCCTTTAAAAATTTGGGAATTTCACATAGGAATGCATATTTCTAGCTTTTCTTGAAAAATCTGAAATTCTGACAGTACTGGGACTTGCCATGTGGTAATAACTGACCAAAATTATGTAATCATAGCCCCACCTACAGGGACATTTGGTACTAAAGCCACAGGTGAACTGTTATCATTATACATATTGTTTTGTTTTGTTTTTTTCTTATAAACTTCAAAGAATGAAGAATGCCATACCTGGTGGACAGGTGCAGATTTTTAAAAGTACAATCCACTCTTCACATTAATTCAGTAAAACAAAAGTAGAATTAAAGAATTTACCTTAATCTGAGTTTGTTCGATTGATTTTTCCCATATCTGCTGATCATATGCTCCAATCTGAAATAAGGAGCAAGCTATTTAAATGATGCAAAGGCAAACACCTGTACTTAAGTCAAACCTCACACAGAAATCATTAATCTATTAAGTATTAATATCTGAAAAATGTTTATGCCTCTCAGAATTAGTATTTCCAAAAACTATTTCCTTCAAAACTCTATAATAATAGCCGGATCTAAAAGTTTAAAAGCAACATCTAAAATATTTCAAATGAAATATTACCTTAAAAGGTATTTCCACACTTAAGGAAAACATCAATAGGAATGCTACAGAAGAATAAAAGATAAGGGACAGCACCAAGCTGAGCCATACAGATAAAGGTTCCATTCATATCTTTGAAGCGTGAACAGAAGTAAACTTTCCTAGCGCTGCCATGGCTTCTGTATGCAACCCAGAGAAGGGGCAGGATTTGAAAATCTGATCCTGGGACCTGGAAGTGGCTTTACAATGACCTTGTAAATCCATGTTTCCACTTATGCTGAGCTACCATAATACCTGGTATTAAGAAACTTAGGGAAAAGCAATGTGGTGTTTCTTGTGCAGTTTCTGCAGGAAGTGCGATTTGCAAATAAAAATTACCTTCTTTTGATACCACGATATAGCATCTCTCTCGTTCGAGGCCATTTGTATCTCCAGCCAGAGTGGGATTTCACTGAAAATGAAGGTAAGCAGTGGGTGAGTCAAGCCCCTCGGGGAGCAGCAGTCCCTTTCTCCGACTGCTGGGAGTGGGAGACGGCAAACAAACGGTCGCCGCGGCGGGGACGCTCCTGGCAGACTTCGCGGGAGGAGTTCGCCGCTGTAGCGAAGGGCAGGCAAGAGGTGCCCGAGTACCCCAGCCCGGCCCGCGGCCCCTCGCGGCCCCCCGCCCGACTCTCACCTGGAGCCCGCTGCTAGGCAGGCCGACGTCCAGGTCCTTCCTCCTCAGCGGCCCCAGCCCGGCGGAAAGGCAGGGGGCGAGGCGGCCGGCCCAGCAGGCCGCATCTTCCCCGCAAGGCCGCGACGCCGGTGGGGCCGTTACCATGGAGACCGCGGCGGCCGCGCCAGCCTCGGAGGCAGCTGGCGGCCCGCGCTGCACCGAGGGCAGTCCGTGGTCACAGCGCACTCGCCAAGCCCGACCTACGAGGTCGCCGGATGGGCCATAAAATAAGCAAACGGGCGGGGCAGCGAGGGAGATAAAAGGCAAAGGGCCTTCGCTAAGCCGACACTTTTGCACTGCCGCCGCGTAAAGCGCTTTGCGCCTCCTTGGGGAGAACCGGGTCGCGGCGCGGCTGCCGAGCGGCGGCGCGCGTCCTCCCGGGGCTGCGCCGTTAGGGCGGTGACTCAGCCGCGCTGCACACCGCCGCCCTGCACACCGCCGCGCCGCCAGCCTCGGCTTCCGCTTTCCGGCCCTCGCCGCCCAGGTGGCTCCGCCCCCGGCCTCCGCTCGCTGCCCCGGGCGGCTGCGGAGCGAGGGGTGGGGGTCGCGCGGCCGCCTGCGCTTCCCGAGGGCACCTTCGGGTCGGCAGAAAAGACTTTCCCTGCCAGCGATCTCGAGATCCACCGGCTCCCGGCTCGTGACTTCGGGGCACTTTACTTCACATTGGCTTCTCCCAGTGGGCTGCCGGAGCCGAGCGGGGCGAGCGGCGCCCGCGTGGGCTTACACACAGGTTTTCGGTATTGGTTGAGTGAACGACCGCTGTGAAACGCAGGCCAGGAGGGCTGGGAATCAAGGGCTCCCCGCTCTTTCCCGCAGCAGCTCTGGGACTTAAACTTAATGGATTTCAAGAGTGTAAAGGAAGAGGGACAGGGCTAGAGACTGTCACTAGTCGCTTTCTCCAATTACAATAAGGGAGGTTGGTGGCAGGAATTTTAAACGCCAGCGGGCCGGTGGAGGTCAGATGAAAACGATTACACCCCCGAATGAATGTTAAGGATATGTTAATAAGGTTCCCAACCCACTTTTTCCTCTTCGCAAAAACATTTTACCTTACAGTTTAGCACATGCAGGCTTTTTTTTTTTTTTTTTTTTTTGGAGGGATGCAGGCACTTAGCAGGTAAATGGAACCAGGAAAAAATGCACCTGCCAAAAACAAGTGGTAAGGTTGTGTAAGGCAGGGGCGTTGGACACAGAACAGCTGCGCTCAAATCTGGGCTCCTAATTGTTTTTTTAAGGCAGTGCATTCAGTCTAACACGCCTGCTTTCTCTCTTGCAGTATGGATTATCTTCCCACAAAACAAAAGCTGACGGGGGACTTCATTTGGTGCTATGCATATCCCTGTAACTCCAGTCACAGGAGGCTGAGGTAGAAGGACTGCAAGCTGAAGGCCAGACTGGACAACTGAGAAAACCCCCATCTCAAAAAGCACTACCTTTTATGAGTTAAAAATGTAGTTTTGCCGTAGAGTGCCCCTGCCTTCAAATTTACACAACCAAAATAGTGTTGTATGGTGCGCCACAGCACATGGACATCTGAGAAGTCTACACACCACTTTCACTGCTCCGTGCGTTTCCAAGAATATCTACATCACCAGAATGAAATATTTAGCGTTGTCTCTGATAAGTACACAGAAACCAAATCAAACAGCAAAAGGCCTAAGGGCCACAAAGGCAAGTATAAATTTTCTTCTTACCCAAAACTAGACGCATCCTCCCTATGGATAGATCCTCCCCGCTTCCTCACCTACAACCATCTTTAGGGGAAGAAAAAAATCCAACAACAAAAAAAAATCTTTTTTTTTTTAATTTTAAATGATGGGATAGAGAAGGTAGGAAGGAAACAGGTTTCTGGTATCTAGAATTCACACATGCTATTCATTTTGTAATGAAACATCAGTAAAGGACGAATCAGACTTTGTTTATTAAAAAAATACTTTACAGGGGAAAAAAAACCTCTATGCATTCCATTGTCCTATTTTACAAAGAAATAGCTTAACAATTTAACACACTTAGACAGCTACAAAAAAGCACTGTGTTAAAAGGATTATTATTCACACAAATTTGGATTTAAGACTATTCATTAAAAACTTTAAAACACTTGTTAATGTCAATAAACAAACTAAGGCCACACAACGCAAAAAGTCCGCCAGGCAAATTATACATTTCATCTATATGCAAAGACCTCTTAAAGATAAATTAAAGCCACAGGAAAAAAATTCTTAGCTGCCAATCAAAATGGAGTTTAGTCACAGAAAACACTATTACATGAAAATTTACAACATGTGAGAGAAGCAATACATATTTCTTTAGAGAAAATTGAAAAGTGCTATATTTTAAGAGACAGTGGTCTCAACTACATGCACAAGTGGATCCTAAAAAATTTAAGAAGAAAATGGAAGGCCATATTTATGGAGAGATACTTGCTTTCCAAAGGAACAAACTTTCAGCATGAGGTTGAGTCCTTTATGCGCGTAGGAAAAACATGTACTGTGCATTTCCTTTACTTGCATAACCAATAAATACAGCTACAACCTGTTTTAAAAACATAAAACAGCACAAATGTGAACTTCTGGCATATGCTACTGAAAGGCTCTTGTTTAAAAACCTGTAGTAGTGATAAAACATTTATTAAAAAGATACAATCTTCCTAAAGGTATAAATACAAATAACTTTTTAATGGCTAATACAGACGAAAATATAATGGGTTAGTATTAACGATTAAGAATATATTCACTAAGTATATTTCCATAGATTTTGGAGACTTGTTCCTATATTAGCTTTGAGACAATAATATTTATATAGGGAAAGGCAACAAGCAAACGTTTCTCCACTCATTATGACCTTTATGCCTACTTAAGACAGATGCAAACATATTTTCCAAGGTTTAGTAATGAATTTATTTAATAAGCTCATTTTCCCCCTATAAGAGCTTACAGTATTAGTTGATAATCCTACTGTCTCTGAGGGGACAGGGCACTTTCCAAAAGTCTTTAGCTAAAAATAATATACCAGTTAAACAAATTTTAAGTACTGAGTAAACAAATTAAAAGTACAGTTAAGCTTAGGAATTTGTTTTCAAAGAGTTAAAAAAAAAAAGCTTGGAGGAGGGAATCAATATATAGGGTTTTTTTCACTGTTATTGCTTGCTGAGTTTGAGACACCTCTTGGAATCATAATCTACTCCTAGCATTACCTTGGCAATTATAGAATGACTTCTGAGCCACGGGGGAAGACTTCTGTCCTTTTTAATGGACACCATAAAATCATTCTGTTTACTATTAGGACTTCATTTATTAGGCCCTTTCCATGAACACATTTTAAGAATTCCCTCTTCTCCACATTCCTCCATAAAACTTATAGCTCACATTCTGAAGTAACCTCGAGTTGGCACACTGGATAATGTAACAAAAAGGAAGATCTGCTTAAATTTCACTGCCATCACAACTCAGAAGACGCCAGATTGTTCCATGCCTCACTCCATCAAACCAAATAATTTAATGATTCAGAAAAGTTGCAATCATTTGTATCACTATACTAGGATACAGATTTGAAAGCAGTAAGGAATTCAGAACTGCTGCTCTTATATTCATCAGTCTTTAAAGCATGCTATCAAAATCTAATACTCACATAGGACATTGAGTTTCCAGATACATTACTAGCTAAATATTTCTCTCCATTCTATTGCAATTCTAACATACAATGAATTTATTAATACATGATTTCAAACACTTTTTATACGTTTAATGCATTTATATTGGAGGTGAGGGTAGAATGTTTTATAAAAGGAAAATGGGGATTTGCTTTTGATTGTAGGTCTCTGCAGATCCGCTGGTTCCTGAGTGACTATACACAGTGCTGGCTGTCAGGAGACAGTCTCCTTTTTTACTAGTAATGACCAGCCTAGATGACAGATGGCATCTGCTGGATGGCAAGTGGGAGATGGGGAAATTGGATTTTGGAAGACAAGAAAATCAAAATAAAACCTTTTTGCTTTAACAACCTTGCTCTTCATGATTATTCTAAAAAGCAAATGTTGCCTGAGAAGAATTTTATTTTGCACAGCCTGGTAAAGCTCTATGAAATTCTTCTGGACAGAAAAATAAAAATAACATATAACCCAAACCCATTCATTTTGTGATTAGCCCCCTTTCCCACAAAATAACAAAAGAAGTACCCTCAAAGGTCCCTTAAAAACTAGTCGTGATAAACTAGAATTTACCCAAGAATTTATACACAGGATTTAAAAACACCCCTGTAATAATCACATTACCTTTCATACCATTCTAATTATTTACAAAGATAACTAAAACCAACATCACTTCCAATTCATAAATGGTTTACATCAAAATGCTTCCCTATTTGTCTTCATCCTTTGTAACAGAGAATACATACATATACATATATATAAGGAATAATACAGATTCTAACTAATCACTGTAGTATTTGCTGATGGTTACTTTTCTATCAATTTACACAGTGACCTCTATACTTTGCTAATATCCATTTAACTACACAACAATATTGCACAAAGTAATATTTATATAAGATTTAACCTATTTCAGAAGTTTAGAGAAAATTCATATTTGATACTTTCAAAAGATGCAGCTAAGTTTTCATGGTGACAGACACAGTAAAGCAGCATCTTTTTTTTTTTTTTTTTTGCCTATGTTAATGTAAATTTTTCAAATCTCACCATCCAAAAAAAGAAAAAACAAAACTTCAAATTGCACTGTAACCAGGTAGATACAAGAATCTGGTCTTAGGTGTGGGGAATACTCTTCCTTTAACAAACAAAAGGCCTACCCTAGTATTAACCAAAAAAAGTATGTGCATCACATTAACGTTCTGAAGTAATAGAAAGTTGATATCACATTAGCTATATGAATTGTGCCTGAAAAAGAGTAAAAATTTTAAATACTCAGGCACTAAATTTTAGGCTACCCAAAACTCTAGGATGAAGTTTAGTGCTGTATTCTTTATTAGAAAACAGCAACACAGAATAACAGTAAATAAACCCAGTTATTCTCTAGTTAAAACTGCAAAGTGTACCAAAGTTTCATGAATAGGTTGATGCCAAATAACAAGTTCCAAACATGGCAGCCTCATCAGAAAGATTGATATCATTCTCTTAAGTTTGACAACTGTGATCAATTTAGAAAGCAAAAGTATCCACATGAAATGAGAATGCTAGGAAGCAGAACAGAGTATTATGTCAACATTATCTCTTTTACCCAGAATACCTTCCATAGTTACCAGGTATTTTATAAGAGATTAATGAACCATGGATAATGACCAAGGATTATTCAGCTTTAGATTTTTTTTTAATTGAAATATCCACTGGGCATTAAATAACAGATACCAAAAAAAAAAAAAAGACAGTTTGGATCAGAAAGTGCTGTGCTTTCTCCTTGTTAAGAAAGAAATCAGAAAGCTACTGAATTTTCTTTAGAAACCACTTATTTCTTGTGGCTGGACTAAATAACTTACTTGCCCACATTACCAGATGCAAGAACTCTTTCCTGCAATCTACGCCATATTTTACTGTGGAAACTGAGTAAGTGCCATGAAGACACAAATACTAAACCGTAAATCTGACTTTCATCATAAAAATAGCAAATGAGGCAAGAGACAAGGCAAGATAAAATTAAGGAAAGTGAATGATTTAACAAACAAGAATCTGTTATTCCAGAGAATTCATTTTGATTTGAAGAAGAGATTGAATTGTTACCTCACACCTTAAAACAGAAAGTAGCAGCAGACCCACTATTACATACTGTACTAACGGGATAAGATACAACTCTTAATTTTTGCATAATCTGTGTAAAAAAGATATGCTTGACATTTGTGGAATGTCATTTCTCTTTATAGAATTATAGGCAAGATTTCTCCAATAAAACTTAACTTAAGCCAGTTATAAAACTATAACTTCACATCAAAATTTAAAAAAGTTAAAAAATGTGAATATGTACATATCACACAGGAGTGCTTGTATGTTCCTGCAGACTGTGTTGCTGGTCTGAGTCCAGTCTATTTTCCACCTTCAAAACTGGAATAGGCTGGGTCTTCTGATCTTGCTGTAGATGATGAAGTTCTGATGAAGGCGAGAAAGACGCTGAAGCAGTTGTCAAAAGCTGCATCTCTGTGCATGTGTCCTCCGATTCAGTTTTTACTCTCACACACTGCGAGTCAACTTCTAATTCTCGCTTTCCAGTTAAATCAGAATCCATGTTAGAATTGCTTTCTGGGTTCTGAGTGGCTTCTACAACAGGGTGGTACTGTTTAAGTCTTATGTGCCAGGCTAAGCTGCATACTGCTGACACTGTTTTGAACTGATGAATAACATTTCTAGGGATGAAGTAGATATCATTGTCACATAGCTGAATTCTAGCGTAACGAATGCCTTCTCGCCTCATTTGGTTTAGTTTAGCTTCATCCACCCACTGTACACACTGAAGAAAGGCAAAAAGTTGCATAAGGCTTTAAAATGTATAATTTAGTCAAAATATTATAATTAGCATAGGAAAACAGTAGGGATAAAATGTGACATAAAGAAGTTAAGCAATATTAAATGAGGTATCACTTTCTCAAATGTCCCATTGGGAAACGCTCTTCTTCATATTTCTCTAACTCTCTAGTCAAAACAAAGAACAGATGGCCTAAGGAATCATTTAAGTAAGGTTCTAGAAATGCAGCTAAATATCAATATTATTTGGCACACATAGGGAACATTTTATATCTTTTCTTTCAATGTCTTAAACTTTTGCAATTAAAGACCCATAGCACAACGAAGTTAACAAGTGAGTCTACTCATGGCCAAAACTGTGCAACCCTGAACCCTTTTTGACCATCTGAAGCTCACCTGGCACCCCAAAAATTAAAGAAATGTTAAGCATTTTGCTTGAGCAGCTGTTTCAATGATTTCTAACATTCGACATTCATACAGCCTTTAATAAAGATAAAATTACATTTAATAACAATGTGCTCAGTTACACAATAAAATGCAAAATAAAATGGATACAGACATTTACTTCTAATATCTAATACAAAGGGTAATTAAAAAGCCAGAGTCCTTACCTGGGAAACAGGAGGCTCATGAAGGTCTAACTGAAGTCTCTGTACAACATCAGTAAAATCCTCAGCATGAAAACAAATCACATCTTTGGTTATGCGAGGTTGGTCACTCCTAATATTTAATAAAATTAAGTTTTAGGACCAAGAATTCACTAAAAAAATGATGACAAATTTTAGTTCTCCACTTAAATCCTACTGCCAGCAAACAAACAGAATACATATCTTCTAAGGACAAAATATACACTTGATACTTTAATCAATTAAAAAAAATAAAACTTATAATCTCTAGTTCCCCCCAAAAAAAGAAAAAAAAAAAAAAAATTCAAACTTTGGGCCGGGGAGATGGCTCAGTAGAGTAAGCACAAAGGCATGAGTTCAATCCCCAGTTCCGCCAAAAATAAAATAAAATAAAATAAAATAAAATAAAATAAAATAAAAATAAAACTTAAAAAAAAAAAACATAAAAATCAGATTAGCTACTGCAAAACTAAAAGCACTGGCTAAAAAAGTTTTATTCTAAACGACATAACATTCGCAGTTCTCCCATCAGTTTGCACCTCTTATATCCTGAGCTTTATTAAAATTGGACTCCAACTGAATGTACCATTGTTCAATCAGTCATTATGGAAAGCAGTCCCTCAAGACACTGAAAACAGAATCACCATACAATCCTGTAACACCATTTCTGGGTGAATACCCCCAAAAAAACTGAAAGCAGGGACAGGAAGAGATATTTGGAAGCTAGTTAGCTACTGGTTCCTAATAAGACAAAAAGTAGAAGCAACCAAATGTTCATTAATGGACAAAATGTCTTACATACATACAAACACACAACACCCTATATATTTAAAATGGTTTGTACAAAGCCTTTTAAGAGAAATGAGATTCTAACAACTGCTGCATCAGTGGATGAACCCTAAGTACATTATAATAAAAATAAGCCAGTCACAAAAAGACAAATACTGTATGATTCTACTTAAGAGATAACAAAAATAGTTAAATTCAAGGAAATAAAAAATTCAATGATAGAATTTAGGCATATGAGGAAGGGAATACTTCTTGAAAACAGCGCTTCAGTTTTGCAGGATGAGAGGGTTCTGCAGACTTCATCCACGGCAATGTAATTATATTAACACTAATGAACATATATGTTAAAAATGTTTGAAATGGTAACTGTTACAGCTTGGATCTGGATGTTACCCAAAGCCTCAAGTGGCCATAGATGGGGCTTATTCAGAGGTGGCTGAACTCCAGTGTGTGTGAGACTGGGATTAAGAATGTGTGATTACTAAATCAGCCACTGATTATAGCTGGCATGGTTCTGGACATGAATGCTACCTCCCTAAAGGCGGGGCAGAAAAAAGCTGCTATTGTTACTTATAGGTTGGCACCTTCTGCCCTGTCTCTTACCCACCATAAACTGTTGCTCTTTTGTGATACCCTCCATCATGCCATCCTGCCTGGGAGACAGTCAATTTGGGGGTGGAATCTCTATAAACTGTGAGATAAAATAAACCTTTCTCCTTTAACTTTAGGTATTGAGTATTTCTCTCAGCAACAAGAAAAACAGGCGTATTTTACCTTCATGCATATTTTACCACAATTTAAAAACTGGCTCCCAACCTTTTAAGTAAAGTCCACATTTCCCTAGACGACATTAACCAACCTTACAGTTGAAATTTACTCACTTACCATTCACCGAACTGTACAGCTTTCAAAACCCCAACAGCAGCCGTACTCTGCCAGTCAAACCCCTGACCTACATGATCAGCATGAGCTCTTGTCCTGTCTTCAAAGAGGACTTCGCGGGGCTCACTGGTCCGAGGTAGGTACTGGAGATTTTTAATTTCATTCATTGATCTGGAATTGATTTAGTTGTAAAACAAGAGGAAAGCAATGAAGTTAATATAGTGTCAAACATATAAAACATCTGGTCATCTAACAACATGAAGTATAATTTAAGGCTGTGTCCTTCTTTACCCTCAACTCAGTTCTCTCCCCACTCTCAAAACATCTTACTAATCCTATAATTCAACAAGGAAGGGCTGGTGAGATGGCTCAGTGGTCTAAAGCACCTACTTAGTACAAGCTAAGCTAAGCAAAAACACAGGGAACGCGGTTCAATCCCCCAGCACCACATGCCAGCCAGCCCCGCCCCCTGATGGGCTGAGCTGGCCACACCCACACACCCACACCCGCAATAAATAAATAAATAAATTTAAAAAAAAAAAAAAAAAACAAGGAAAACTGAGCATCCATGTAATCTTCTGCATTGAGATGAAAGTAAAACGCTTAAAACTAATACTGGAAGCAGGACAGATTAGGGAGGGACTACAAATGAAATAGAAGAGTTAACTGTTGGTGTTGAACTCATGAGTTTATTATGTTCTGCTTTCTAAGTACCTCAAAATCTCCATATACAACTGATGGTGGTAGTAAAAAACAATAAGAAACAGTAAGAGGAACAAATAAATAAGAGTCTCAACAAGCTTCAGGATTAAAAATGATTACATGTCTTAAACTTAACTGAGCAAAAAAAGCAATAGAGGCTGAGAATATGGATAAATACATCGGCAACCAAAAAGAAAGCAAATCTAGCCAATGGAAAAAAAAATCAAAGATCTAAGCCAAGACATTTTGTAAAATTTCAGACTGCTTATGGCTGAGGACAGTTATCTTTCAAAAAGAGGGGAAAAATTACAAACAAAAGGACAAAAAGTAAACTGGATTAAGAATGTCAAAAGCAGTATCAGACGATGGGTTGGTGAGATAGCTCAGTGGACTAAAGTGCCTGCTTAGGCAAGAGCAGGGACCACAGTTCAATCTGCACCACACACTGCGCCAGCCCCGCCCCTGGGGAGTCAGGGCCAGAGTGGCACATGCCTGTAATCCCAGCAGGGGAGGCTGAAAGCAGGAGGATCACCAGGAGTCCAAGCTGTGCAGTGACACTCTGTAACAACCAAATACATTTTTTAAAAAGTTGTATCAGGTAAGAGAAGGCATTAAAACAATGCTAAAGGAAAATATATCCTCTGAATTCCAATTAAGCTGTAATCACATTTAATGTCAATGAAAGACACATAAAGACTCAGAATACCTTTCTTTTCTAGAACATTTCTTAAAAATATGCTCAAGGAAGGAAATATATTTGAGACAATCATAGGTTAATGACAGAAAGCATTAAATGAAAAATTCTAGGTTGTTATCTGTGAAATATGCCTTCCACACTGAAGTAGGGAAACAGCTCCAAAAGATTTTCATGTAAAGAACTGATGTGATTATGTGAAAACTAAAAAGGCTGGTCCCACAGTAGAGAGTACAACAGTGGTCACAGTTAGGGTAAAATAAGTTCTAGTGTTCCACAGCTCAATAAGTAGAACTGTAGTTTACAAAATTATGTATTTCCAAATAATTAGAAGAGCTTGAAAGTTCTCAACACAAAGAAATGATAGATGTTTGAGGAGATTCAAATGCTCATTTCAGATTGGATCATTACACACTGTATATATGCACTAAATTATCACACTATACCCTATAGACAATTATTATGTGTTAACTAAACTTAAAGATAACTGATGTGTTACAGCAGATAGAATAAGTAGAGTCTGGAAAGAGTGGAAGATACAAAACCAGGGATATAACTCTGTGGTACAGCACCGGACTAGCAAGGACAAAGCCTTGAGTTTGATTTCTGGTACCACAAAAGAAAAAAAAAAAAAAAAAAAAAAAAAGATTTGAGGATATATAAAGTATCAGAATGTAAGGTAACTGCTAACATTCCCAAAAAAGTAATAACAAAATAAGAGGTTTTACGTAAGAAAGTTAAACAAATAGTCATTGTGATTTTAGAGGAAAGTAACTCATATTACTAGGTGAGATGGAGCACACCTGTAATTCTAGCACTCAGAAGGATCCCAAGTTAAAGGGCAGCCTGACCTATATATAGCAAGACCCTGCCTCAAAAAACCAAAAAGAAAAAAAAAAGGGTTCTTAATCAAATTCACAAAAGAAAGAAGCATGTAGCACTAAGCTCATAACACATACATTTTTTCCTAGAAAGAATCTAAATGTTTTATATATTGATAGAAATGCACTGGAAAATAGATCAAAGTAAGTGAAGGAAATACAAACAACAAGTATATATTAAAGCAGGTATACAAAATGTATCACTTGTGTAATGAAAAATATATGAGATTAAAAATTAACAATTCTAGCATTAAAAAAAACTGTAAAACAAAATTTTAGACATTTTTTTTCAAATAGTTACATTCTCATGTAAACCTACTGAATAATAAATACAGTATTTATTTTTCTATCCTTTCATTTTGTGTCTTTACTGGTGAAATAAGTTTGTTGTAGGCAGTATATAGTATATATAGTATATAGGTCTTCTTAAAAAAAATTCAGCCATTTTCTGTACCTTTTAACTGAAGAATTTTGTCAATTTACATTCAAGGTTATTATTGAGACTAAATCATTCCTGTCATTTTCTTTGCTAATTTTCTTCTAATTGTTTTAAATACCCTTTCTTCTTTGCTTCCTCTTTTGTTCATCTCTGTAGTTTGATGGTTTACTGTATTGATAAGGTTTGAGTCTTCTCTATTTCTCTTCTTTGTGTTAGCTCTTACACTGGATTTCATGCTTTCACATATTTGCATGAAGGCAGTTATCTTTCTTTTACTTCTGGATGTAGGGTATATTTCAGCTACGTATCATGCTTGTTCGCAAAGTCTTTTGTTTCTGATGGATAGCCTTGCTGAGTGTAATAATCTTGGTTGGCAATTATTTTCTTTCAAACCTATCTTCCTTATTTGCTTTTTTTTTTTTTTTTTTCAATGTATTTAGTACAGGATATACAGGGTCTCACTGCCCAGATCAGACTCATAGTGATCCTTCATGTTTTTCTGCCTCCCAAGCACTGGGATTACAGACCCATGCTAGTCTCATTTGCTGTCTCAGCATGCCCCAGGGGTGGGGTTGGCACAGCACCCCTGGCCCCTGGCCCCTATGTCTGCCTTATTTGCTCTTCTTAATGAAATATATTGGAAATGCTTTTTGGTGAAGTCATATGGTTCTCACCACTGAGCAAACTGCAGTGCTTTCTTTCCCTGATCCTTGAACTTTCTTGTAGCCCTGCCTCTAAAGTCTTGCTATTATATCCAATATCCCACCAATGATTTCCTTTCACCTAAAAAAGAAGTAATGAGGGGGCCAGGAAGACAACTCAGTAGAATAAGGGCCTGATTTCAATCCCCGGTTCCGCAAAAAAAAAAAAAAAAAGAAGTAGTAATGAGGGAATGTGTAATCTTCAACAATATGGGAGAATCGTTAGTAAGGTCTTCATTTTTCTTTTATTTCTGAGGGATAGCCTTGCTGAGTGTAATAATCTGGGTGGCAATTATTTGCTTTCCTTTGGCCTCCCTGGAGACCAAAGTCTACCAAGGTGGTACAGATTCTTGTCTTTTTAAAAAAAATCAATCAATTTCTTGTTCAGGAACCACTCTTCATGAGATTCCATTATGGCTTTCTTAAAATAGACAGGAGCCAGGTCACCCACTTCCTTTGGAAGAGGAATACATTCATAAACCATGAGACACTGTTTCTTCTTGCTCATATTAGTTTCTAAAAAGATGCAGGGCAATCCTTTATCATCAAACATCTGTACCAATGATTTCCTAACATTAATTTCTTCTCAGATGTCTTCAACCATGAAGGTAGCAAGCAGCTCAGTGATGCTGCAAAGGAAATATGAGGCAATGCCCCTAAGAAAAATATCAGAAGTGGAGCAAACATAAACCTTAAATCCTACTGCAAAAATAAGGTGCTTAGGAAATCAAAAGCTTTCAAATAATAAAGACATGCTTCCATTTGTGCAGCAACATGCTGGTGTTCAGCAATAGCCTTTTCCCTCTGGTTCTCTTCCTCCTTATCAAGATGTTCTCTTACCTGTTTTGGATACAAATATGTCATCCTTTAAAGTGTAATAGTCTCCATCATTTTTTCCCCATGAATTCTGTTTCTTGCTCTTTTTTTCTACTCATTCTTTACTTTTCCTCAATGGTTGTCCTTTTTCTTTTTTTTCTCAAATGTTCCTTCAAGAACTGTTGAAAGTGCCGTGAATGTGCTGCCTCCAACCAGAGTCACTCAGTGCCTCAGAGTCAGAGTTATTTCTAGGAGCGTACTTGTTGGGGTCAGGATAAACATTAGCCACAGAATGCTCCAAAACAAGATAAATTCAAGTCTCCAAATTGAAGAAAACTGAGATCCATGCATGGGCATTGCTCAACAAGGAAATGATGTAGAGATTCTCACCCGCAGTCCTCCACGGGCTTCGGGCATATAAATACTACAGGATGTGTATTAAATAAATAATTTCAGGTGAGTGAGACAACCTGGGGCCCCGCAAGATCCTGAACAGACCCAGAGCGCAGGCCCAGTGAGTGAGTGAGATGACCAGGCCGCGGGATCCTGAACAGACCCAGAGCACAGGCCCGGCGAGTGAGTGAGACAACCCAGGGCCCGCTGGATCCTCATTCGACCCAGGCTGCAGGCCCAGCAAGGAACCCTTCAGCAGAACTCCCGGCAAAGAGGCTAGAGGCAAGACCCACCCAGCTGATTCAGGAGCAGAACATCTTACCAGAGAGACACAAAGAGTTCAACTCTAATGCCTGCAGCAGAAAGAAGTGGAGCACACAGCCAGAACCAAACAACACCCACTTGGAGGAATCTGAACTTCATAGATCCGGACCTGGTGCTAAGGTAATAACTCTATCTAAGCTCTACACCAAAGGTCAGAAGACAGTGGTATACAAAATGACAAAGAGAAGGAACA
>NW_004524716.1:4497452-4512257 GCF_000260255.1 Octodon degus | reverse complement strand
CACAATGTACTAACCATTGTTACTCTCCTAAAATCTTGTTTTGAGATTTTGTAAAAAATAAATAAATAAATAAATAAATAATTTCAGTTACTTACACCACCACTGTCAAGACACCAGCTAAAGCAGCTAGAAGAACATAGATACCAGAGTGCTGGACGGTCCCTGCTTGAGCCTTTAATGCAGGGGTATTGGGAACGGTTAGTTGGAAGAGTTCCATCCTGGATTGCCCCAAATCTCATCACCATCATTGGATTCTTAATAAACATCTGTACAACTATTTTATTAGTCTTCTACTGCCCTACAGCTACAGAGCAGGTGCCTCTCTGGGCACATATTGCATGTGCATGTGGCCTTTTCATTTACCAGTCTTTGGATGCTACTGATGGGAAGCAAGCAAGAAGAATCAATAGTAGTTTTCCTTTAGAACGTTTTTTTCCTGTATTTCAGGGAGGTTCGGTCTACAAGGTGTTCAGGGTCTCATTACTAGATCGAACTGGTAGTGATTCTCCTGTTTACAGCCTCCCAAGTGCTGGGATTACAGGCGCATGCCACCACACCCAGTCTCAATTGCCATCTCAGTGTGTCCTGGGGGCGGGGCCAGCACGGCAGGCCCAGGGATCGAACCCCCAGCCCCAATCCGCTGAGCTATTTGGCCTGTGCTTTAGAACTTTTTGATCATGTTTGTGTTCACTATCAACAGTTTTTGTGCAGCCTGCGCGCCGGCCCCGCCTTCGGGTGCGCTGAGCCAGCGATGGAGTCCAGACGCAGTGGCACGCACCTGTAATCCCAGCACTTTGCAGGCAGAAATCAGGAGGATCGCTACTAATGTGGGCTATGTAGTGAGACCCTGAACAAAAAAAAAAAGAAAGAAAATTTTAAAAATAAATAAAAAAGTTTTGGTGGTTCTTGGAACTTGCATTGCATTGCCACTTAGGACAAATCCTGACTGGATGCTTTCTGGTCATTCTGCCGGCACACTTGTGTTTTATTGTGCTCAATGGCAAACGTATGTTTCCAGAACATTGCAGTCTGGAATAACTGATGTGACTGAAGTACAAGTCTTCATAATAATTATGCATTTGCTGGCAGTGATTGGAGGGCCTCCTTTCGGCAATCTATGATTCCAACGCTGAATATTCAAGTGAAAATTTTTCCTGCACTTTGTACTATAGCAGGGACCATAATTTTGTACAAATTACTTCCAAGTAATCTTCACAGGTGGTATTGGCAAAAATGGATCAACAATAGCAGGAACAAGTGTACTCTCCCCTTTCCTCCATATTGGATCAGTGATTACATTAGCTGTAATGATCTACAAGAAAGCAGCAGTTCAGATTTTTGAAAAGCATCCCTGTCTTTATATACTGACCTTTGGTTTTGTATCAGCTAAACTTACAAAGAAGTTGTGGTTACACACATGACCAAAAGTGAAATGCATTTGCATGATACAGCATTCATTGGTCCTGCACTTTTGTTCCTAGACCAGTATTGTAACAGCTTTATCGATGGGTATATTGTACTTGGGATTGCTCTGGTCTTCTCTTTCTTTGATTTGATTCCCTACTGTGTCAGTGTTTGCAATCAAATTGCATCTAACATACACATACATGTCTTCAGAATCAAGGTCTCTACGGATCATTCTAATCATCACTAATGATGTAGTGGTGCTACACAGTAAACATGTTTTTTGCAGGAAAGAATCTGAACATATTAAGGAGAATAGGGGTGGGTGAGAACAAATACAATTTATAATAATCAATGTTGAGGGCTGGCCAAATAGCTCAGCAGATTACAGTGCCTGCAAGCAGGCACAGGGGCTAGGGGTTCCATCCCCAGGCCTACAGGGCAGGCCTCGCCCCCAGGGCATGCTGAGATAGCAACTGAGACTAGGCGTGGTGGCGGAAGCCTGTAATCCCAGCTCTTGGGAGGCTCTAAACAGGCGCATCACTACGAGTCTGATCTAGTAGTGAGACCCTGAACACCCTGTAGACCCTTCCCTAAAATACAAAAAAAAAAAAAAAATAGTAATAATAATAATGTTGCATAATTTTAAAAAATGTATTTAGTACAGGGTCTATAGGGTTTACAGGGTCTCACTACATAGATCAGACTTGTAGTAATATTACCTGTTTTTCAGCCTCCCAAGTGCTGGGATTACAGGCGCACACCACCATGCCCAGTCTCAATCTCAGTTTCAGCAGGCGCTGGGGGCAGGGCCAGCACTATTTGGCTGGCACTTTTATTCTATAACTTACATTCTTTTTTTTTTTAACTTTCATTCTTTGTTATTGGTAACACTCCCTAACCTGTGAAAGAATGGGAATTTCAAGTCCCATCCTGTAAATTATACATCTTGTCATACAGCACTTGGCCCAAGAAAGCATGCAGGGAAAAAAATGCCATGTGTTTAATTATCCTGGATTCAGAATAATATTGTCATGTGGAGCAGGTCTCAAATGGTGGAGATTTCTAATGTAGCATATTTACAGGCCAAATTGACAGTTGCTTTATACTGTCAAATCATTATCTTTTAGTAACATCCTTGTCTAGTGTCTTCTCAAGTTTTCTTTACTAAGGAATTCAGCTTGTGATATAACATCCCATGAGTTTGTGAGATGCAGTGAGAAAGACCTTGAATTGGGATTGAAAGGTTTTCTATCTTTACATTATTGAGAGGGGAAAAAATGTTTTATCATTGCTCAAGGAATGGTTATCGCTCATGGGCTTGGGAAATTCTGCTAGCATGCATTATATGATCACTTTGTCAATCCATCTTATTTTTTTAAATAAATGTATGATCTAAAAACCAGTTTGAATTTTTTTTCCAGTGGAGAGGCAAATTTAAATATTTAGGTCATTTTAAAAAATTAAGCAAAATTTCTGTTCTCTAATAAATAAGGAAATTCAATTTTTAAAAAATGTTAAAGTCACTCATTCACATCAAGCAGCATCTATGTATCCTCATCCTCAAAGTCATTTAAGTTCTTTCTGCCTTTCTTTTGCAAAATTGGCTTTGGCCTGATGATACACCTCCACCCTGACAATTTAGGCCTGTGCCTTACATTCTTCAATACTTTTGGGCCACAGCAATGTATTCTAAGCAATGAGACTAACAGATATATGGGATACAGTCAAGAAAATGTTTGTCTCTCTCAACAAAGGGTAATTAGAAACTTCAAGCAAAATAGAACAAATATCTTTTTAAGTAATCTAAATATGAAAATGTATGATTCTGAATACCTAGGTGCAAGATTATTCTGTATATTCTTCCTATGAGTAATACTACTACAACCTTAAAATACGCGTTTTTAGCTTATTTCTTGGGCCTGCAGGAAATATACTTATCCATATTATAAATGCTATTTACTGGCTTTCCAATTTTAGAATCTACCTACAACCAAGTTTTTAAAACCTAATGGTGAGCCAGGCATAATGGTGCACACCTGCAATCCTAGCACTTGGGAGACTGAGGCAGGAGGCTCACCAGAAATCCAAGGCTAGCCTGAGCTACATAGCTGAGTTCAAGCTCAATCTGAAATGCATAGGGAGACCTTGCCTCAAAAATTAAAACAGGGTTCAATCAAGTGCACTTAGGAGGAAGAGGATATCATAGGTGCCATCTAGCTATACAGAATATAGTTAAGAGGATCAAATACCTAACTATCAAACCAAAAATCAACACTCTGTCAAAGCCTTTCAAAAAATAAAATGTGTTATAAACAAATAACCTTTAGAAAGACAAGCAGGATTTTTCCTTACTAGCCCTACTATACTATAATTTTTTTTTAAACATGTGGGTCTGGTCTAAGAAGTCATAAATCTAAACATCATCTTCAACCACAGTGCCCTTGACAACTGGATGGCATCTCATCAGTTCCACCATTTTTAGTAACAAGAACTTTGAACACAAAAAAGTACCATCTGTATTCCTGTCCTGATTAATTACTCTACTTCCAAGTGCTTTTCAGTGGTTCACTTTAGAAGACTTAATCCCAATGGAAGTAAAATGTGATGGCATTTCAGATTAGTGGAGAAATCATAAGCTTTTAAATGAATGACACTGGTTCAGCTGCTTAGCTACCTTAGACAACTAAGCTAAATTTCTTGCTCTATTTAGAAACCAATTTCATACAGCTTAAATATGTAAACACTAAAAGAAACGGTACTTTGAATGATTTATAGTACTAGAGAAAGGTCTTTCCAAGCCTACAAAAGAAGAAACCTCAGAGGAAAAGACACATAAATTGGACTACATATCAAAATAAATAACTGTGAGTGTAAAACAAAAACAAAAATACTATAGACAAAATAAGAGAAAAACTTGTAAGAAAAACGCAGTGGGGCCAGGGAGATAGCTCAGCAGCATAACCACCTGCCTGACAAGCGCAAGGTCCCAGGTTCCATCACCAGTAACACAAACAAAAAAGTTAAGAAACATAATATACATAGAATTTTTACCACCATCCAACAGAAATGTAAACAAAAGGAATTACCAAAGAATTAGTAACAAAGGAAAAGAAAATTAAAGTAGGGTGTTTTTTCTTCAACTAGTTCAACAAAGAACATCAGTGGAAGGTATGAGCAAAAGGGCACTGTTTTACTATATGACGAGGAGTATAAGTTAATATTATTTCTGAAAATTGATTCAAAATGTCTATCCTTTGAAATGGAGAAGTTGGCACATACCAGTAATCAAAGCTTACATGAGAGGCTTAAGGAAGAGGGTCACAAGGTAGAGATTAGCCAGAGCAACTTGAAAGACCTTGTCCCAAAAATTAAAGAGGTCTACAGATGTACTTCAGTGGTAGAACACTCGCCTAACATGTGCAAGGCCCTAAGTTCAATCTCCAGTACGAGAAAGGAAGGAAGCAATGGAAGGAAGAAAGCTGGGAGTTAGAAAGAATATATGCTTCGAGCTTTTAGGAATTTCTACTAAGAAAACAAACACACAAATGCACAAAAATAAATATTTCCCACCCATGATCCTTCTACCTATGATATACATGTTTAATGCCTGATTGTAGAGAGGGGAAGGAAGCTAGTTGATTTGCTGATTTGTGTAGCCTACCATATTTCACCAAAAATAATACCAGGTCATATTAATTTTTGCTTCAAAAGCCACAATAGGGCTTATTTTCAAGAAGTATTTTTACATTTATCATGTTTAACAATTTACATTTATTCATGTGCAATATTTTAAGTATAACAATCTACATTTATTGAAATACAGTCACATCATCTGGAATGTTCTCCTAACTATCCAAACCCCAAATTCCAGCCTGAATTTCCTGTGATTCCACTTCCTGTAGAAGCACTGGACTCCATCTCTCCTGACCAGCAATACAGCTCTCCTTAAACAGAGCGTTTCTTGTCCACGCAGCCTGCTCATGCTGCATCATTAGAGCACACAACATACTGAATTGTAAGGATTCCTATCAGACACAACTGTGTCCATTCACTATCAAGTGTACACATTATTGGTGTGTCTCGTCTACTCCAACTAATCATTCAGCAGTAAGTCAAGTTCATCTGTTCACAAAGGCATTTACCTCTCATCCAAAGGTTCCCACTTGGGTGTTTACAAATAATTATAATTTATATTATCATTCATTTTCAGTGTTATTGTTAATGAAGTTTAACTTTACATATTATTTTACAATTCATGTCCATCGTGTCAGAACAGACATATTAAATATGCCTGCCTGGCTCACATAACAGTATCAAATAGGGCTTATTTTGGGGTAGGGCTTATATTATGAACATCCTAAAAACTCATGCTAGGGTTTATTTTCCAGTTAGGTCTTATTTTGAGGGAGCTACAGTAAATATTCCTAACAGCCAATTTCGAGGTACTAATGTGACATTATTTAATGCAGAACAACATTGATACTAATAATGGCCCTTGTGAAGAGATACAAACTGGCTCCAGCACACCATCATGTTTATACAAACACTGTTTATAATGAAAAATCAAAAACAATTCACACAGAAAAAAATTAGCTAAATAAATCTTGATATAACTACAGTGAAGCTACAGTCATTTAGAAACCATCTTAATACATCAACCAAAGGAGAAAAAAGTTCCCAACTTTTTATGTACATATAACATTAAGAATTCATTTTTAGGGGCTGGCTTACTTAAGAAAAGCCTCCAATTAATATAGAAAGTGGTTTTCAAATTGTGCCCAGTTTAAAATCATTTTTATTAAGTAATCAAATAAAAGAAAAAGTGGTTTTGTATATTTTAGAAAAAAAAACAAGCTTACCTTCGTCTTTTGAAGGGTGACTTTGGCATATCTGCTGTAGGGATCATTTGTTCTCCAGGCCTAACCCACATGATAGGCCCATCATCACTCTGGGACCTACACTGTAGTCGAAGGCTGGAAAGTGTGCCCCAGGGCAGAGTCATCTGAAAGTTATACAAATAAACTGTTCAGTTTATTTACAAGTTAACCCCTCTCTACCCAAATAAAAGTTTTAAAACAATTTTTTGCATGTGCATATAAAGAAAAAAACTGCATATTGCACAGTAACTTATAGTAAATATCATAGTAATATAGTGATTTGTATATTTTATTTTTTATTTTTTATTTTTTTAATGTATTTGGTACAGGGTCTCACTACACAGCTTGGACTCATAGTGATCCTCCTGTTTTCTGCCTCCCCAGTGCTGGGATTATAGGCATGCGCCACTATGCCTGATCTCAGTTGTGGCACAGCATGCCCAGGTGCCGGGCGAGCGTGGCATGTGGTGTCAGAGACAGAACCCCAGTCTCTGTGCTTGCCTAAGCAGGCACTTAGTCCACTGTGCCATCTAGCCGGCTCTGTATCTATGTTTTTCTCAACATTTCCTTTCAAAACACTGCATAGCACTTAACAGGCAAGATTAGCTTAACATTTTATTTATTTTTTTAAATATGGAACGCTTCACGAATTTGCATGTCATCCTTGCGCAGGGGCCATGCTAATCTTCTCTGTATCATTCCAATTTTAGTGTATGTGCTGCCGAAGCAAGCACTAGCTTAACATTTTAACACAGTGTTCATCTAAATAATGATCAAAACTTGAATAATCTGAATTAACACTCACTTTCAGAAATGGTGATTCTTCTAACATATCAAGGAACTCTGGGAAATAATCACCAACTTCTTCATCTACTGCTCCAACAAGACTTATCTGCCGCATTGGACCTGCTCGGTAGGTACCACAGCAGTAGGTCCTGTTGACCTAAGATAAAATGACAGAGGCAGGGAAAAAGTACTGAAGTGCACTATAATTAAAGAACATGAATAGTATATTGTTTCCAATATTACTGTGTCTTCTACACACTAAGAACTCAATAGTATCTTAGATAAAATCAACAGTTACAGAGAGGCACCCAAGCACACTGACATATATAATAGTATATGTGCCACAAACAGAAATTTCAACATGCAATTAATTAGCCTAGAGCTGAAACAACCCCCCCAATATTGAAGACTGATAAACTTATCTAAGAATGATGATTGTTAAACTCTGAAAATACCTCTTCATATAATCTTTATTTGGGAGAAAAAGTAGACTAAATAAACAGCAGCTGGGTAAGGTGGGAGAAAAAGACCACAGTCAGATAAATGTCCCATATTCACTGTGTACTCTCCAGCTTGAAAGTATTCACTTTAACACAGGTAGAAAACTGACTTTTAATCAAACTTAATCTCTCATTACTTCTATATAAAAGCCTTTGAGACCAGCTCATCTCTGTTCAACTGTTTTTTTCCTCTGTTCAACTTATATCAAGCATATTTGTATCTCAATGGTATTTTTCACTCAAATCTGTACCACACGTAATGTCCTTTTGTGCTAACCCAAATCTTAATCATATTTCAAAGATCAGGTCAAGATTTCCTTTTTCCCAACAGTGTTCCTGGCCACCCTCCATGATCTTTCCCTTCTCTGAGGTATAATGCTGCCTGAAAATACATATACATTTTCTCCTTAGGGGTTGAGAACCCCTTGGGACCATAAATATTCTTTAGCTTTTTTCAGATTTGGAAAAATCTACATAGACTTTACTAGTTAAGTATCTCTAATGCAAAACTTCAAAATGTGCACTGCTCCAAAACTGAAAAATTTGGGGGGGCTGGGAAGACGGCTCAGTGGAATAAGTGCTTGCCTGGCAAGTACAAGGGCCTGAGTTCAATCCCCGGTTCCAAAGAGGGGCAAAATTGAGAATTTTTTGAGTATTAGAAATGTTCACCTTGTATCAACTTTCTACTGAATTTAGGATATCCTATGTATCTATCTGCAGGCCTTAGCAGCCTATCTAGCATTCGAATCAATCCATACTAAATGAATTCCATACAATCCAGTACTACTCCACTCATCATTTCATGTATGTCATTCAACTTCCAAATTTAGAGTGAATTTTTCCAAAGGGCAAAAAGATGGACCGCTATACATACAGATGGACGAGACTTAAAAAGCTGGATTTTAACCAGGATTTCAACCTCAGATCAGTACCTAGGATTTTCTACTTCAGTTAAGATTCAATTTAAATTGGAAAGTCTAACATATGGCTGTACTTTCATAAGGTAAGGCTCTGTTGAATATTCAAAGACAATTGTAGGAATCAATCTTTACTGTTCTAAATGTCATCTATTTTGCCTTAATAGAAAGCAGCTTATATAAATGATCATTCAGTAGTTTTTTTACATAAATCTTCACTATAAACTCTTCAGCAGCAATTTCATTTTATTTTTTAAATTTTTAATAGATTGCACATTGAAAATGAATTATTTACAAACATAACTGAATAAAAACTGTCCAAAATAAAAATGAAAGAATTTACAGATCAGTCATAATAGTTCACTGTGTCAAAACCAAGAAACTTATATTCATATAATTAGAATTCTCAAAGTAGAAAGGAGTAGGCAATAACTATTTAAAAATTTAAAATTTCTGAATTTAGTTCAACTTATAATACCACATTTCCAAGAAAAATGAACCTTTTGCAAAGACATTTAAAGTGTGTAAAAAACTAGATTAATTAAAGGACTGAAAGAAGATCTGTCCTCTTTGATTTTTATACTTAGCAAACATATCTTTGAAAACTAAAAGTAAGATTTTCTAGTTATACAAACTTAAAATATTTTAATACCTCCAGAAGTAGCACATAGGAAATAACAAAGAGCATAATTCAAAAGGCAAGAGAAGTTGCAGTATGCTCCTGGATGAACAATAAAGAGCTCTCAATATGATAGTTATGCAGGACTATATAAAAAATATATTAGATGAACCCTTACTTAAAGGTCATTGCAGATTTCTATGAAACAGTACCAATCTTATGTTGGGTTATACATGTATTTTCTTTCCCCACATATGTGTGTGTATGTGTGTATAAAAGACAGGGAAGAAATAATATAAAGTCAACAGAAAATGGAAATACATTTTTAAAGTTTCTAATACTAGAAGATATCATACAATGTCTTTCAAATAAATTGTAAGTCAAAGATACAGTATAAATCTTAGAACAAAAGTTAAGATTAAGCAATATTCAGAAAATTAAATGTTTCAAAACAATTGTACTAAGAAAAAGTTTTCATGATAACAAAGAAGTACTAAGAGTAAAACATAAGATAAATACTGGAATGGCAAGTAAATGACCAGCACTTCTAACAGTTTGAGGATAGGCTATCGCACAAAGTTCTAGTGTGTTGTGGACATGCATAATGACCGTGACAGTTACTGGTGGCTAGGCGTCACTTGTGGAACTGAGCTACAGCTATTTCTTTGAAATCCACCCCGTAGACTCAAGTGGAATCATGACCCATACGGTGGAAGAGAAGTCCATTTGTAGAGTGTGCTGATGAAAATATTCCAGCAGCAATTTCATAGTCAATTTTTATTTTAAAATTTAACACCACCTACACATATATGCAGAAAAGAGGGTCTTAGATCTAGCTGCCATACAGAGGCGATTCCTTAATTTCTCATAACTTCTTCCCCTAGGATCACTTTATATGACTTTGAGAAGCAACTACACACGAAGGGTAGGAACCCTACCAGTGATCTACATCCTCAGCACTCATCCTGTATAGACTTGTATGTGCTGCCTCCAGCAGGTTTGTGTGATTAGCATGCTACAAAAAGCCAGGGGTCCAGCTTCGGGAAAAAGGATCCTCATGGAAACAGAAATAAGAAAGGTCAACAGGAAGCTTTTCTTTTCTTTTTTAGGTACTGGGGATTGAACTCAGGCCCTTGTGCTTGCCAGGCAAGCGCTTATTCTACTGAGCTATCTCCCCAGCCCCAACAGGAAGCTTTTCTAACCATTATTTTAACCTTCATAAGCCAAGTACCCTAAAATGACCAAAGCACATTTAATATCATATGCTTTTAGGATTAATAAGAGATCCAGTTCCTCTAAACATCTCCCCACGTATTCCCAGCTATCAGAAACCCCTATACACATCAGGGTTTCAATCTATGCAGGGAAGAGCCTAATATTCTTTAAAGCTCCAAAACTGAAGACTTATCTTGTAAAGCATATAACCAGCCATATGGTGTTTTTCAAAGTACTTAGCCTGCAAAATTTTAAATTATGAGACTCTTAATGAATTATTTGAAAAAATTCACATTGCTTTGAATTGATATTTTTGTATTATACTATGCCAAACCTACCTAATTCAAATATTACCAAAGTCAGCAGCACTGAATCTAAAAGAAAACTTTAAAAACTCAACCACCTACGATTAATATGTGACATACATATATACAAAGCATCTTTTCCTATCTAGAAAGAAAAAGAAATTAAATCTAAAAGGAAGGACTGGCTAAATAACTCAGCTGATTGGGGCCAGGTGCCAGCCCTGCCCCCAGGGCACACTGAGACAGGGATTGAGACTGGGCGTGGTAGTGGGTGTGGCAGTGCGTGCCTGTAATCCCAGCATCTGGGAGGCTGTAAACAAGAGAATCACTAGGAGTCTGATCTAGTAGTAGGACTCTGAACACCCTGTAAACTCTTCCCTAAAATACAAAAAAAAAAAAAAAAAATCTAAAAGGAAGAGGGAAAGAACAGAAGACAGTGACTATTAAGTGCAAAAGATAGTGAACTTTTATGACCTCATAATTTTGTCAAGGTCATCAAGTTTTATTTTTATATACACACAACAAAAGTTTCTCCTAAGTATCCTCAGGTTTGTACTTTTGTGTGAATATCAATGTGGTATTCAAAGTGCCAGAAGTTAATGTTTTATTTTTTTCTTGGTGCCAAAAGAGCTATCAAGTAAATAAAAACACATACAACAAAACACCAGGATTATAAAACATACAATGTATAAGACCTATTTGGAAAACTCTGCTCCAATAACGTATCTATAGAGGGGCCTTGTTAGAAAACTACAGTTTCCTGTTTCCAGTCCTTTATGCTAAATTAGACTCTCAGCTGGCCTCTGTGTTTATTCCTAAGAATCAATACCTCTTCATGCTTTGAGTTTTTTCCACACCTAGCCTACACTTCCAAATTTATTCCACTCAGAGATACATCAATACCCTCTAGCCTTCACGCCACCCAGCCTGCAAAGCCAACGCCATTTTACCCATCAGCCCTCCCCTCTGGACCGTTCTATTTGATAAACCAAGAAATCCCTTTCATCACTTAAGCTCATTTTTAAATTCAATAATACCTTGTAATTTCCTTTATCAAAAATGCTCTGGTGCACTGCTCTGCTTCCATACCAGCATCCTCTTCCTACAGGGTGTCTACCACCGAACCTTTTAGTCAGTTCACCACAATCAGGTTTCTATCCAGACCAGCCCTGGGAAACAAATCACTAAGGACCTCACAGTCAAATTCAAGGGATATTTCTCAGTTATCCATTTTCTTCTACCCAGAAATTACCCTTTCCCTGTTATATCTGCTTCACCAGCTCATGATAACCGTTTTCTCAGTTGCCAAATTAGGAATTTACAAGTCCCTTTTTCTAATCCTTTAAGTATCAAAAAATCTATCTTCTAAATCTGCCATACAACTGCTTTATTTATTTATATTTTGTATTTTAGGGAAGGGTCTACAGGGTTTTCAGGGTCTACAGCCTCCCAAGAGCTGGGATTACAGGTGTGCGCCACCAAGCCCAGTCTCAATTGCCACTTCAGCACACTCTGGAAACAGGGCTAGCACAGCAGGCCCAGGGATTGAACCCCCAAACCCCTGCACCTGCTTACAGGCACTTTAATCCACTGAGCTATTTGACCAGCCCTACAACTGCTTTAATTCAGGAAATAGTCACTCATCACCTAATTTCAAAAACCTCTTAGTTAATATCCTTGCTTCAGGACTGCCATACCCAAGAGTCATTCCTTGGGTACCACCTACAAATGATTTGTTCAGGAAGACATTTTGCCTTTCAACCCTCCAGATTTATACTTTTGTACTAGTTCCATATTACCTACAATATCAGGCTGAAAGCCCTTTTTCATGACTGACAAAGTCCCTCTATATTATTCTAAAAGAAATGCCACATCTGCCATATATTTGTGATATATTTAAATAATTAGCAACACAAAAGATGAACAGCATTTATGACCACAAATTCAACATGTACCAACTGTGTACACCTGCAGTCCCACTTACAGGAAGATCATGAAAAAGTAGAAGAATCATTGGAGACCAGCCTAGGCAACATAGCAAGATCTTAGAAGAGAGAAAAGAATGAAGAAACAATTAGAATACTATGCCAGGCATGACACCACACAGTTCTGTAATCTCAGCATTCTGGGAGACTGAGGCAAGAGGATGAAGGTCAAGCTCAGCTTGGGCAATTCAGTGGTTCACTAAGACCCTGTCTCAAAAATTTAAGAAGGGGCTCGGCATAAAGCTCAGAGTAAACATACTTCATTAATCACCAGTACAATGATGATGATCATTAATCACCAGTACAATGATGATGATGATGATGATGACGACGACAATGATGATGATGACGATGATAATAATAAGACTTCAATAAATGGTTGAGACCATACGGACTGTCGTAAAAAAATAAAGTAAAAATCAGGTTCACTAGGAAGGCAGTTAATTTCCCCAGTAAAATGTATTTTCATGGGGACTGGGGAGATGGCTCAGTGGAATAAGCACTTGCCTGGCAAGCGCAAGGGCCTGAGTTCAATCCCCAGTTCCACCAAAAAAAAAAAAAAGAAAGAAAAAAAAAGTATTTTCACTGAAGAACTAACTTAAAAGAAACTGATAAAGGAAAAATGCTGTTAATTTGGAGGAGGAGTTGGCAAACTAAAATCCACAGACCAAACCTAGAACTATCAAAATTTTACTGGAAATGTCCATTAATCTATTTTACAATAGCATAGTTTAAGGAATAAGTGCTCATACTCTCACGTCCTTTGTAGGAAACTTTGTAGGCCCGAATTTAAACCACTAACAAAACAAATCAGACAATACAATATAATCAAGGGTTAACTGTGAAATGGAATATTCTATACTATTTGTTACTGTGTATCGGTAATACAAAGTGCCTGATATATAGTAATTAATGTTTACTGAATTCAAAGGTTCTATGGTTAGAAATAAAGTAATCAACTATTAAATTCTGGAGGGAAAAAGAGCTACTGATTTTGGCAAAACTTAAAAAAACAGAAGGAAACCAGGATAGATGACATCATGGGACAGAGCTGCATCTGTCGTGGCATTAAAATTTTTAATAAATGCAAACGTTTGTGATATATTTAAATAATTAGCAACACAAAAGAAGATGAACAGCATTTATGACCACAAATTCAACATGTACCAACTGTGTGAAACTATGCCAAACAAGCCAACTACTAATTATCCTTAAGTATTTCATCCTTTTTTTGTGTGAAAACTTCCTGGGCATATGTCCAATGAGCTAGGCTTCCTGTCAGCTAGGGGTTGCCTGTGACTAAGTACTTGCCAACAGGATGTTACCATAAGTTAAATATGCCATTTCTGAGGATGCCTTTACAAAGAAAAGGTCCACCCTCTGCTTTTCTCTCTTGCAAGTGGAGCACAGTGAGGGTCAGCCAGGCTCTATTATGTATCTATCAACATAGAAGAAACATCAAAACTTAAAAGACAGAAACTACAATCCTAAATGATATCACAGAACAAAGTCATGTAACACTTGTCTTGTGAAAGCTTCTTCTCTGTTTCTTTTCTGGTACTGCGATTGAGTCCAGGGGCTTATACATATCAGGCAAGCACTATACCACAGAGCCTCATTGCTAGTCATTTTTCTTTTTCTTTTCTTTTAATCACATATACAGGATCTCTTTGTTATGGTGGTTTTGCTCATATCTTGAGTATCTTGTTGTAAAGGAGAAATGCTCTACTGCATAAATGACACATGTAGTATTATCTCTTGACGTAGGGAAAAAAAAGAAAATATGGCATACTCAAAAGAATTAAGATGGCAAAGGACTTACAAATGATGTAAATTAAAGGAAGAATATAAGAAATCAAAAGCATTTCAGAAGTATTTAACTTAAAAGATTAAAAGAGGGAGCACAATACTCCTCAAATACTTGAAGCCTGCTATGGTTTGTCCCCAAAGGTTTGTATGCAGCCCTTTTGGCTCTCTGAGCAGCACCATGGTGGTAGGCAAGAACAAGCGCCTTACAAAGGCAGGAAAAAAGGAGCCAAAAAGAAAGTGGTTGATCCATTTTCTAAAAAAGACTGGTATGATGTGAAGGTTCTGGCTATGTTCAACATAAGAAATATTGGAAAAACACTCGTCACCAGAACCCAAGGAATCCAAATTGCATCTGATGGGCTCAAAGGTCGTGTGTTTGAAGTGA
>NW_004524716.1:4495941-4497017 GCF_000260255.1 Octodon degus | reverse complement strand
CGTCAGAAAAGTAAAAATGCTGAAGAAGCCCAAGTTTGAATTGAGAAAACTCATGGAGCTTCATGGTGAAGGTAGCAGCTCTGGAAAGGCTACTGGAGATGAGAGTGGAGTTAAGGTTGAACGAGCTGATGGATATGAACCACCAGTGCAAGAGTCCGATTAAGATCCAGATTTTTAATAGTGATAAATAAAGTCCTATTTGTGATGGAAAAAAAAATAAGTTTGTGTGCAAAAGCTTGGTCATAGTATGGTGATGCTGAGACACAGTGAAACCTTTAAGGGATGGAGCCGGATGGAAAATATAATGAAATCACCGGGGCATCATGCCTACAGATTACACAGTCCACATAGGACTCCGTCCTATGAAATCACTGGGGCATCATGCCTACAGAATTACCACAGTCCACAGAGGACTCCATCCCCAAGAGAATGCGTTATTGTAAGAGTGCACATCCTCTGAATCCCTCTTTTATGGTGCCCCATGCCACTCTCATCCACACTTTGACCACTTTAACACCTTCCACAATGGAACCCACTGGAGCTGAGCAGATGTCAGTGCCATGCTCTTCAGCCTCCAGAACTATGAGCAAAAGAAAACTCGTTTCTTTATAAAGTATTCAAACTCTGATATTTTGGTATAGCAACAGAAAATAGACTCATCATCTTATCTCAGAAGAGCACACATACACAAACAAAAAGAGAACAGAAGGCAACTGGGTCTGGAAACAGAAGAAGTCTAGACTGAGAATACAAATCCCAGGCTTTTGAAGTAATTGCAACATTATACTTAAAAGAAAGCAGAATAGAGAAAATATATGCAGGGCTGAAAGAGAAGGAATCTATTTAAAAACCCATAAGGAAAATAATACCAAAAAAAAAAAAGGAAAATAATGCCGAACTTGAGGACTTACTAATTAACAGAGGAAAAGGAGAAGAGCTAGGAAACATGACAGTGACAAGCCATATAGTTATATGTAGAAGATGGGCAAGGCAATGTTCCTGAGAATCTCCAGAAGATTTTTGAATCTAGCAGTTAATTGGAAAGATTCTCACCCTGACTAACTATATATACTGAT
>NW_004524716.1:4493279-4494742 GCF_000260255.1 Octodon degus | reverse complement strand
CACTAGGAAGAATGTATGCAATGTGTTAATTATTGAAACTGTCCTACCAATTTGGTTTGAAACTGTCTCATTGCTATTTGTTTCTCAATAAAATTATGGGGGAAAAAAGAAATTAAAAAAAATAAAAAAGAAAATAATGCAGGAAAGAGAATGTAAAAGAATGGTCAAATGGTCAGAGAAGTTAAGGTGGCAACATGTTAAAAAGAGCTTAAAAATCCTACTAAGACTTTCTTCCACAAGATTATGATGAAAAATGTCACTGGTGACATCAAAAAATGATTCAAAGAAATTACAGGGACAGAAACCAA
This sequence comes from Octodon degus, assembly GCF_000260255.1. Lineage (NCBI taxonomy): Eukaryota > Metazoa > Chordata > Mammalia > Rodentia > Octodontidae > Octodon > Octodon degus. The sequence goes on along the minus strand of NW_004524716.1, from coordinate 4,494,434 downwards.
ATTGGTATGGTCTGAGGAGATACGAGCATATGGGGATAGCAAGTGTGAAAAATTCTTTCTAGAAGTTGGCTGTAAAAATTACGCTGACAAGGAACTAGGATCGAGAGAGTATTTAAGATGGAAGAACTGAGAAATCTTCTATAGGTTTTACAAACTTTGATTCACCAGCAATATAAGAAAATATGTTTCCTCACAACCTCCAGAGTAGAATTTTATCAATTTTTTTTTATTTTTAATAATTTAATAAGGAAAAACTGGCATACTGGTAGTTTTGGTTTCATTTTTGTTAGGAATGAAGCAGTATATGATTTTAGAAGTTAAAGGGCCATTTGTAATTTTTTCTATGAAATCTACTGACATTTTTATATTGCACTAATATTTATTTTATTTCTAGGGCTTCTTACAATGTAGGAAAATTAATCTCAGTGACATGAGTTATAAATTTTGTAATTCGTCTTTTGTTTGGGGGATCATAATGTTGTCATTTTATTTATTTTTTTAATGTATCTAGTACAGGGTCTACAGGGTCTCACTAAACAGATCAGACTCATAGTGATTCTCCTATTTTCAGCCTCCCAAGGGTTGGGATTACATGCCCTGGGGGCAGGGCCTACACAGCACAGGGGGGAGGTTTTGTCATGTTAAAATGATAAAGAATGTCTTCTGTATATTGGTCTACTTTTCATTTTTTTTTTTTTTTTGTGGAACCGGGGATTGAACTCAGGCCCTTGTGCTTGCCAGGCAAGCGCTTATTCCACTGAGCCACCTCCCCGGCCCTATTGGTCTACTTTTACATCCCTATTTTATATATCTAAATCTTTGATCTCATTTGAGACTTATTTAGTATACAGTGATAATAGAATAAATACAAAGATAAATACAAGACAGTTACCCAGATGACAACATTCTCTTTTTCTCTGCCACCAATGATCTGAGATGTTACCATTTTTATTATATCAAATGTCAGATATGAATTTGGGTCTCTTTCTGGATTTACTTTTCTACTTCACCAAACAATGTTCATAAATTACTATTCACTGACTTAATTAGAATATACTTATATGAGGTAGGGTACTCCTTATCACTGCTCTCTCTTCTGGCTGTGCCTATTGGTTTTTTCATCTAAACTTCAAAATCAGCTTGGTTGTCGCAAAA
>NW_004524716.1:4461627-4493179 GCF_000260255.1 Octodon degus | reverse complement strand
AAAAAAAAAACTAATATTTTATTGGGATTTTTTTTTTTTTGGGGGGGAAGGGTCTATGGGGTGTTCAGGGTCTCACTACTAGATCGGACTCATAGTGATCCACTTGTTTACAGACTCCCGAGAGTGGGATTATAAGCGGGCACATGCCACCACACCCAGTCTCAATTGCCATCTCAGTGAGCCCCAGAGGTGGGGCTGGTGTGGCAGGCCTAGGGATCGAATCTCTGGCCCCTGTGTATGCAGGCACTTTAATTCACTGAGCTATTTGTCCTGCCCTGGTCATGTTTTAATAACAGAAAAAAAATCTGATAAAAAAGGTGTAATTAAGACATGTTACATGTATCAACTCATGATGAATGTAATCATTATGTACTATACATATGTACTACCAAAATTTAAACGAGAATAAGGTGAAAATGATAGACTCAGCATATGATTTATCTTTTAGAGTAAAGTAGAATGGCTATATAAATCCTAGAAGTGAAAGAGAAGGAAAAATATAAGCTATTAAAACATTTTTGGAAGTTGAAAAGTAATACTTAATTTGTTTTTCCATTTGTGTATTTGGTACAGGGTCTCACTATGCAGATCAGACTCAGGGTGATCCTCCTATTTTCAGCCTCCCCAGCACTAGGATTACAGGCATGCACCATCATGCCCAGATTGTTGTCACCAGCACAGCATGCCCCAGGGGCAGGGCTGGCACAGTATGCAGGACCAGGGATCAAACCCTGTTTCCTATGCTTACCAAAGCAGGCACTTTGTCTGCTGAGCTACCTTGCTGGCCCTAAAAAGTAATACTGCTTTCTAAAAGTTTGCTCAGTATACTACTGAGAACTTTGAGTAAGTGCCTATCCAGACTCTGTGCTATAGAACCACTGGGAGGACGCTCTCTCTGCGCTATGAGGTGAATAGCTTTGCTTCACCACAAGCATTCTGCCAAGCTGTCTGCTCACCCTCACCTCAAGCTTACAGGAATGAGACCAAGCACCCATGAAATGAAAGTTCTAAAACCATGAGCAAAAATAAATCTCTCTTAAATAAAAGATGAAAAGGGAAAATTAGATGAAGCAAGAAGCTAAACATACATCTATTAAGAATTTAGGGAAAAAAGAATAAATTAAGAGCTGAGAGAAATGTGGGCATGGTGGGAAACACCCAAAATCCCAATACATACACCTGGAGGCTGAAGCAAGATCAAGGTCAATGGATCAAGGGAGTTCAAGGCCAGCACAGACTACAAAGTGAGACCCTATCAAAAAAAAAAAAAAAAAAAAAAAAGCTGAAAAAAGGAAATTAACAAAGAAATAATACAAGAAGGGCTGAATACATAGCTCAGCAACAAAGTGTTTGCCTAGCATTTACCAGGGTCTGGGTTTGATCATCAGCACTGAAAAAAAAAAACGAAAAAATGATAATGATGATGGTGATGATGACGACGACGACAAAACGACAATAGAAAATTTACTCAAACGGCAAAATACATATTTCCATATGAAAAAATTGGGAAAAACAGGGTGTGATTGCATTAGTGATGCTTTATTTCTTGAGCTAGGTGATAGGAACCCAGCTGTTCATTATTATCTCTTTGTATTTCTGATTTTATACTAATTGTTTTAAAAAGGAAAAAAAGGTCATCTCAAAGTATATTATCCTAGGTATTCTGAAATTTTATAATAGAAACTCTGAGAACCAGGCATGATAGAACATACATATAATCCCAGCTACTCACGAAGCTCAGACAGGAGCATCACAGTTCAAGGCCAGCCTGGACAATTTATGGAGACTGTCTCATATTAAAATTAGGGGAATGGAGAAGAGGGGCTGAGGATTTAGCTCAGTAGCACCACCAAAAAAAAAAAAAAAAGAAAGAAAAAACTGAGCGGGAAACCAAAAAGGATCAGGAATCATGACAACTCTGTATTTATCAAGAGCAACTGTAGAAGTTGAAGGTACTACTCCCACTGTCCAATGTGGAGGGAAAAGACCTCCAACCTGAAATTTCATATCTAAACTACCAATCAAATGTTATAGAAGAAAAAGGATTTTCCTGTATGTGAGGTCTTATTTGAGTCATCAAATCCAAGCAATAGTTACAGAATCCTGGAAAAGGAAAAAAGGTGAACAGAAACTCCAGGATATGCAAGTGAATGAACAGATATTTAACAAATGGTAACTGCAACGCACTATTATGACAAAACTTTTAACCTAAATGTTCACAAACAAGAATGAATTGATGCACTTACACTATATGAAATACAGTCAAATATATAATCAAACATATTTCACTAAATATACTAAAATAAATGAACTAAGACAGGTCGTGGTGGCACATGCCTGTAATCCCACCGCTGGGGAGGCTGAAAACAGGAGGATCACTGAGAGTCCAAGCTTCATAGTGAGACCCTTGAAAAAAATACACTAAAAAAATTAAAATGAACTACAGCTATATCTGTCAACACAATTATTATAAAATAATGTTGAACCAAAAAACCTTGCAGTGTACATGCAACATACTATTAAAACACGCAACTGTATGTGTGGCTTTTATGTTCCCACTGTAATGAATATTCTCACATTCATATTCTCTATTTTTATCTCTCCCTAGCTCTTCATTCTCTCATCTAACTCAGAGACAGAGGAATGTCCTCCCAACTCAATTGTGTCTACCCTGTTAAAGATCTGTAAGAAAGAAAAAAATTTTTGAATTTATACCCTATTGAGGGTGGTGTACTGAATTTGAACCTCCCATCTAAAGAGCCAGGCACTACCACAGATTAGTTTTCTCCAGTACACCAAAGAGAACACAAAAGTGCTTAGCACCAGAGTGATGGTCGGATAGAGAGGCACAGGGTGCCCACCACATACACAGATTTCCTGTGTGAAGAAGCCTCCTGGTGATGGATCAAACCAGAAGTATTATTCTACAAGGTAGGAAGAATCTTGTGAAATATACCCTATAAAAATTCCTGTCCAGCTTTCTTTCACTTCCCCTTAGGGTAAGGTTATTAGCTACTCTAGTACTAGGAACCCCAATATAGCGGGACATTCTCAAAACACATACAGCATCAACAGGCGTGGTGACACACGCCACCAGGAGTCTGAGGCAGGAGGATTTTATGAGTTCGAGACCAGCCCAGACTACAAAGTGAGCTCAAGGCCAGCCTGAACTGTATAGAGAAACCCTGACTCAAAAAGGGGAAGGAGGGGGGAGTACTTTGTGAAGATAACAAATCAAGGATTAAGATTTACTTCTCCGTAGAAAAAAAATAAAGACCACATAAAAAGCAGCAATTTAAAGCAGGAGTGGTGGTGCACACCTATAATCTCAGCACTCAGGAGGCTGAGGCAGGAGGATCACTGAGAGTTCAAAGCTAGCCTGGGCTATGTACTGGGTTCAATGCCACCCTGAACTACATTGCACAACTTTTTAAAAAACAGAAAAAGCAGCTATTTATTTTATATAACTGATAACTTTTCTTTTAAGCCAGTCACAGTGGCTGCAATAATCCCAGCTACTCAGCAGGCTGAGGCAGTAAAGATCACCAGTTCCAAGCCAGCCTTCACAACACAGTGAGATCAGTCTAAAAAAAGGACACACACACACACACACACACACACCACTTATATGCAATGGAAGAAAGAAAGGTCACAGTAGAAGGAATGGGTAAATGTTAGTAAAAACCTTAAAGAAATGAATACAAAATTTTATTTGGGACCATGGAAAAAGTTCTGGAAATAAATGGATGTTGTTATAGCTATATAAAACAGTGAATGCAATTAACACCATAAAATTATACAGTTAAAAATGGTTACGATGGTAAATTTTGTTATGTATATTTTATGACAATGTTTTTAAAAGCTGGGCAAGGTGGACTGCAAATGTGTACTGCACACATCTGCAATCCCAACTGCTTGGGAGGCAGAGGCACAAGGATGACAGATAAGCTGGAGGTCAGCCTGAGCAACTCAATGAGACCCTAGATTAAAAAACTTTAGTGGCTGGGGAGACAGTTCAGTGATCTAAGCACCTGCCTGGAAAGTGCAAGGTCCAGAGTTCAATACCTAGTACCGCATGCCATGCTGGCACCAGAACCCCAGGCGCATCTTGCCAGCCACCAAAACCAGGTGTGGTGGCACATGCCTGTAATCCCAGAGCTGGGGAGGCTGAGGCAGGAGGATCACTAGAGTCCCAACTATGCAGCAAGACCCTATATCAACAACAACAAAAATAAATAAATTTTAAAGTGTGTGTGTGTGTGTGTGTGTATTGTTTTTTAAAAAATAAATAAAAGGTCAGGCATGATGGCACATGTCGGTAGTACTTATAGCACTCTGGGAAGCTGAAGCAGGATAATCACAAGTTAAAGACCAGTCTGGGCAGCTTAGCAAGACCCTGTCTCAAAACAAAAGTGCTAGAGACATAGCTCAGTGCAAAGGTTCTGGACACAATCTCTAGTGCCACAAAGAATAAAAATAGGAGGGAAAAGAAAAAAGGGAAAGAGAAAAAAAGCAACAAACTAAGCAGGCTGAAGGACAGAATTCAGAATACAAGCAGATGGATTAGTCACTGAGTTGGGATACCTTCTCTAGTAACAGGAAGAAATGAGGAAAAAACATACACAAATAAAAAATTTAAACGGTAAGCACGAACACTGGCATACAAACTAAATCAAGAAAAGTAGACTTCCTAGACAATGATAAAAGCCTTAAGCAATGAAAACCTTATGAAAGGCTAGAAAGAAAACAAGGTCCTTTCTAATCCAAAAATCATTTTTAAAAAAAATTCTACCATGGCTGGGTATGGTGGCATACACCTGCAATCCCAGCACTCAGGAGGCTGAGGCAAAAGAATCACTGAGAGTTTGAGGCCAGCCTGAAGTACACAGTGAAACCCTGTCTCAAAAAGACCAAAAAAAAAAAAAAAAAAAAAAAAAAATTCAGGCATGGTGCTGGATTCCTATAATCCCAACTACTTGGGAGGCCAAGGCAGGAGGGTCCCAGGATTAGCCTAGGCCACTGGTGGTTAACCTATGGCACCAGGCCACAGAGGGCTTCTCTATCACTGAAAGCTAGAAGGTTCACTATCACTGGCATAGGCAACTCAGCAAGAGCTTATCTCAAAACTGAGGGGGAGGGGCTATGGGCATGTAGCTCCATGCTTCCTGGATTTGATCCTCAATTTAGATGTTAGGAAACTTTAAGATGGGATCTACAAATCAGATGAAAGAAATTAAAGTAATGGTAGATGGCATATACTGTACACAGCAGTGATCTGTGTGTGTGTGTGTGTGTGTCTCTCTCTCTCTCTCTCTCTCTCTCTCTCTCTCTCTCTCTCGTACTGAGGATTAAGTATTTTGAACTAGCAACCCCAGATTATTCTGTGGATGTGACAAGTTTGGGAAACCTGGCCTACAAATGACAATGGAAAGCAAAGGAAAAAAAAAACAATGCTGAGTTCTACAAAGTGGATGCATCAAGACATAGTGGATGAAGAAACAAAAATTGGGAGGACTGGAAGAAAGTTCCTAGAAACCAAAGGATAAAACAAGGCGGAGCTGCCAGGGAAGCAGAAGATACAGGCCAACAGTGTTCCAAAACTCAGCCATCAGTAAAATCAGAAGGCAAAGAAGTGGGTAAAGTCAAAGGGAAATGTGCCCACATAGAAAGTGCTTAGTTTTGCATGCACTGAAAATATTTAATATATTCACAATAGTTATACAACATTAAACAATTATCCTTAGATATACTTCTCAATATCAACACATAACATAGTGTTGTAGCTAAGAAAGTCAACATCACAAAGCCCATCAATGGCCTTGCCCCAATACACAATGAGGAAGTAACATTTTCATTTTCTCCAGAACAGTAGACATTAAAGTTGAATACTACAATCCTACAGAACACTACCATTTTACAGAGCAATAAAAATAACACTTATAAGTATTGTTAACCTGAAGTTAAAAACTTAGGATTTTTCAGTGAAAGCCCTTGATATTATAAAATGCAAAATTTTGGGGGGAAAAAAAAAACCAGGGGCCGGGAAGACGGCTCAGTGGAATAAGCGCTTCCCTAGCAAGCACAAGGGTCTGAGTTCAATCCCCGGTTCCGCCAAAAAAAAAAAAAAAAAAAACCCAGAACTTAAAATATGCAATTTGACAATCTCCTCTCCAACATACATGTACACACTTTTCTCGCTCAGGTACACCCTTCAGTTACTTAGCTGCAATAAGGTAAAGTCTCAGTCAGCAACACTTAAAACAATTCCCGTTTTATTTGCAATTGATGTGCAGATGTTGAGACCTTCGGCCTTGCAGGTCATGGGCCTGCAACACTAGTATCACCAGAAAAAATGTTGAAAATGTAGATTATCAAATCCCTCCTTGGACCTTCAAAATCAAAAGCTACATTTTAACAAAATTCCCAGTTGAATTATGCACATTATAATTAGTTATAAACTTTCATAGAATTTTGTGGGGTTTTTGCGGGAGTAGGGATTGAACTCAGGTGCTTGCCAGGCAAGCACTTATTCTACTGAGCTATCTCCCCAGCCCCTTTCATAGAATTCCCCCCCCCCCCCGAACCAGGGATTGAACTCATGCCCTTGCACTTGCCAGGGAAGCACTTATTCCACTGAGCCATCTCCCCGGCCCCTCATAGAATTTTATACCTTTCAGAGACAGTTGGAAAAAAATCCCTCTTCAAAGATGTACTATTGTTTATTTTGGGAAAAGCCCCAAACAAAATGTGACTTTCTTTACTTATAAAGCAAGTCTTGAAAATGGCACCCTATTTTTTCTAAAATTCTGTAAGGCCATCAACGACTAGAAGATTTGAAATTTTAACCAATTTATCTGTTGCCACCAGATTTCCATAGGTATGGGGATCCAGACATAGCATATATATTGCAGAGCTGTAACAATTCAAACTTTAAAACCACTAAAAGTCTTCAAGTAAGCCAATGCAGTAATCACAACACCTAGGCAAAAAATTACTATAAATTACATTTATCCCTAAGGTACTTGGTTGTGCATGTATGGACAGATTTCTTTTTAAGGAAAAACATTAATTTTCCTTCAGCGATTGACTAAAAGATTGTACAAACTGTGGTCAAAACTAGTACTTAAACCACTACCTGACAGCACGTTCCCATAACTCTAGCACTCTGAATAGTTGAAGCAGGAAGATTATTATTATTATTTTTTTAATGTATTTAGTACAGGGTCTACAGGTCTCACTACACAGACTGGACTCGTAGTGATCCTCCTGTTTTCAGCCTTCCAAGCGCTGAGATTACAGGTGTGCACCACCATGCGCAGTCTCAATCGCCCTCTCAGTGCACCCCAGGGGCAGGGCTGGCACACCATGCCAGGGATCACACCCCAGTCCCCCATCGGTCCCTGGGTCTAAGTAGGTGTTTTAATCCACTGAGTGATCTCGTCAGCCCTTAAAATCACAAATTTGCGACCATCTTGGAACCCAGTAAGACCCCATCTCAAACTAGGTGTGCTGGTACACACGTAATCCTACCACCGCGGCAGTGATCACAGCACCCAGACTAAAGCAGAACTGCCTCTGAGCTCAGGCCTGAACTACACAGTGAGAAAGCAAGCAAGCACGCAAGCGAGGAGAGGCAAACAGAAAAGAGAACGAGACAGAGGAAGGAAGGAAAAATGGGAAAGCGAGAACAGACCTCATTTTTAAAAAAATTTAAAAGTGATCTAACAACTATTTACAATTTAGTTTTAAATAATGACTATTCTAAACAGTTCTTATGATTTCTTTAATAATCCTATAACATTATAAAGGAAAATACAAAATGATAATGTTTATCAGTACATACTTAGTTCTTTAAATTAAAAACTCATATTAAGCCAGGCACAATGATACATGCCTGTAATCCCAGCACTCAGGAGGCTATGGCTGGTTACATAGAAAGTTCAAGAGGGCCAGTCAGATAGCTCAGCAGATTAAAGCGCCTGCTTAAGCAGACACAAGGACTGAGGTTCAATGCCCAGCATGCTGTGCCAACCTCACCGCTAGGACCTTGGGATAAGACCTTGAATGAGTCAGGGCATGGGGGCATGCGCCTAAAACCCCAGTGCTTAGGAGGCTAAAAACAGGAGGATCACTACTAATCCAATCTGTGTAGTGAGACCCTGTAGTAAATACATTTAAAAAAAAAAAAGGTTTAAGAACAATCCGAATGACACAGTAAGAACCTATCTCTAAGAACCAAAAAAAGAAAAAGTATTAACGAAGTTAGCCTTCCTTGTTAGCAATGAAATGAAGAGGTTGGTGTTTTATCTGATAAGAATTTATCTCTTTTCTGTTAGAATATTTTAGTACTACAAAATGTTTTTTGAAAAGGTATAATGTGGATCCTAGCTGTAGCCACTATACTAATTAAAAAATACAAAAGTAATGCAACATACCATTTTTTGTACAGCACAAACCTATATTTTACTTCCTGCTAGAGATGAATTGTAAAATACTGCTTCTAGAATCTTAATGTGTACATGAATCATCTGAGGATCTTTTAAAAAAGATTTTGATTCAGAAGATATGAGTTAAAGAGAATACATTTCTACCAACCATCCTAGTGGTACCAAATCCACTCAAGCACACTTTAAATAGCAAGGTACTAAAGAAAAGGCATAATTTAAAATAGATGCCCATACTCTGTAAAGCACTAGTCATATTTCCAATAAAGTTCTAATTGTTCAACCCAATGCTTTTCCATTTTCACCTACTTGAACGCCCCTATGGTATGTGACATTCTTATTATCATTCTTAAAATCCAGGAAACTTGTATTTAATCTTCTGTCTACTTTTCTTTCTTGGTCTCTTTCCAAGCTCCTTATACTTACTTACATCAGACACTTGAGAGGATTCCAGCCTTATCTTCATCTCTCTGCCATTCTAATGTTATTCCTGGATTATCTATATGCTAACTGATCTAATTCTGCATCTACTTCCAGTCTAGCCATGTGTCCCAATCTTAGATCCAATATATTCAATAAATCCATTTTAATCCATAAACTCAAAATGGTACCTCCATGTCAAAACATCTGAAGTCAACAACACTGCCTTATCACCCCAGAAACACTAGCATTTTCAACACTACCCAATATTAGGGCTTATCCTTCCACTGTCTAAACCAAGTAAAACTATTCACCAACTCATTTTTTTAATTAGTTAAATTCCATCTTCTAGTTATTTCTCAAATTTCATTACTCTGCCTCTAGTGTCAATACCAGATTAGATATGTATTATTTCAATCCGGCTACAATAATAACCTTACCAGTCTTCTTGTTTTCAATCTCAATTCCTCCCTCACCGTGATCCTTCACAGTACAATCACTGCAAACAAGTAGCTGGGATTCCAGGTGAATGGCAGGGACTGCAGGCATCTGCCAACCTCTCTCATACTACGGACTCTCATTCTCATCCTCTCTCCCCGACACCAACACTTCTTTGCAAATTCAACCATCCCTTAATGGCCTTCACGCCCTCTTGCTATTTACATCTCCCTAAAAGTGCACATTTTCAACTGTCGCTTGTGTATCTGCATGTTATTATTCCCACTGACTAAAAATGTCCTTAACAAGTATAAATTTGCTTTCAAGACTCTACTCAATGGGCCAGGAATGTCATTCAGTAGCACAGCACCTGCCTAGCAGGCACAAGGCCCTAAGTTTGATTTCCAGTACCAAAAAAAAAAAAAAAGATTCTACTCAAACATCACAGGCCTTAAAATGTCTTTTCTAATCCCCTCCATTCTGAGTTAGGTAACAGCACAAACTGCCACCCCAAAAAAATATGTCTTTCCTTATGTGTACCTCTACTCTAATACTTAAAATGTAATATAAATGCTGGCTTACTCATGTCCCCCACTAAAGTGAACTCATCAACTGCAGTGCCCATTACACAGTAGGTTCTCAATAAATTCTTAATATCTTGAAATATAATCATGAGAAACTTTACATTATAAACAACTTCTAGTAACTGTCTCTAAAAAAATAAATTTACTCGGCTTTATTTATAGATTAGCAGAATTTTACACTTCATAAATACCCTAGGTATTTGTCAACAATCTGGAAATATTTGCTAAAAATATTAGAAATAAAGCTTTTTGTACTTTGTTTTAAACTGAAATACTTTAATTTTACTGTTCATGGTATTAGACAAAAACACTAATCTCTCCCACAATGGCCAAAATAAGGGGAATAAAAAAAAACACACACACACACCATGGTAAGATGGTGTGAACACTGTTCAGATAGCACAGGTTTCCACCTTGACTCTTCTATTTACTAGCTTTATGGTCCTGGATGAACATACCATGCCTCAGGTTTTTCAGTACACAACAGAGATCAAACTGTTTACCTACCCTCTGGTTGTTTCAAATATTCAGATATAAATGTGAAAGTATTTCTATGAACCATGAAGTACTAAATAAATCCAAAGTATTACACTGGCTTTCATCCTTATATCTGCCAAAGATTTTACAGGAACAAATGGAAATTAAAGTTTCATAGGTTAATTCAACCTCCTCTAGTCACCCTGTATTTCTCTCCAATGACTAAAAATAAATAAAATTACATTCCAGGACCACCTCAATAGTCTTGAGATGGCTGAAGTGCTTAACATCTAATTTAATTGTAAATGCTTAACATCTAATTTAATAATAATTTTTGTATATTCTTGAATATAAATTTCAAAATAAATCTCAAGGTAAGTTGTTGGTACAGTCATTTAAATTTCAGCTCCATCTTTAAAAATCGGAGGACAAAAATCAGCAGGGAATATTATTTCTATTACTCCTCTTTATTAACTATTAGTTTGAGTACTGTCTGTTGACACATAAACTTGCTCCAATCTATACTAGCATGATAGTTAAAAAGTTACCCTGACAAAACCAGGATGATTTTCCCCCAAATGTCTGGCTTTAGCCTTAGATATGCTTGCTGGTCTATCAATCAGAAGAGAAAATTTGCTGCATTTCTCTAAATTTAAAAAGTGACAGAACATGTTAACTTGGCTCTCAGCAATATCTTTTCTTGTTAACTAGGAATGTATGGGGATTATGGACAAGATTAGAACTGTTTTTAGTCTCTTCCACAGTATTTATAAAAATAGAATTCCCTAAGCTTCAAAGGGAAAAACTCCTTTAAAAAAAAAGAAAATCTCCACAAGTCAGCACGTCAGTACCTGGTTGCAGTAACAAGGCCAAAATCCAAGACGAAGCCCATTAATGCACACCGTGTTCCAACGTCTTGGGCAGCCCCATCTCGCGACCTCTCCAGATTGGCTGCTCCTGCTCTCTCTACTGCAGAGAGAACTTAAATTAGAGAAATTCTGAAGCTCATAAATCTAATCTGGATACTCCCCTCTTTGGAGGCAAGGACGGCAAGACTCACTAAAAATACTCAGGTTAAAGAGATTCAAATATATCTAAGTGGCTTAAAACCACAAGATAAGCAGCTGAGAGTCTTAATAAACAACAGTATATTTATCCAAATTAAAAATAAAAGAATAGCAGCAAATTAGATAATCTGAAAAAAACAGGTTAGAATAATTGTTCCTAAAAAGTGAAGTCATCACCACTAAACTTGAACTTATAAACAGTAAAAAGTAGAGCTGACCATTTACATTCATAATCTTTATGAGAAAAGCAAGCAAGAAAAAAAGCAGGCAGGACACATTATTAGCATATTTTTAATGACCTAAAATAACTTCACTGAAAAAAAAGATATGCTCAAGACTGATTTAGAAAGGCAACACTTCCCTGCTGACTTAAGCCTAACTGCCCAATTAAGGCTTCAAAAAATGTCTTTACCGTCAACAGTGGATAGGGAGAAGGAGCAGAAGCTATGGTGGCCTTCCTAGCAACACTCCCAAGTGACATAAATGGGGCATATTTCTGAGATAAGACTGCCAACAAGTTACTGACGAGGAGAAACAAAACCAGTAAAAGTCTAGCAAGTAACTATGCAACACCTTCATATGTTGTATCATGATATAAATCTAAGTCTTAACCAAAGTTATCTCTAAGCTACCAAACCTAAATCTCTTCCACACTAAACTACCTCATCTATGAAAGACAATTCATTTTCAATCTATGTTCCCAAAACACATCTAATGATGCATGACACTTACAAGGTACTTCTTCAAGTAAAAGGCCCATCCTAAGCTTCTCAGCAATTGAGGTTTTACAAATGGATGAACAGACACCGTGTAGCACCTTTATTATTGTGACTCTTTACCAAAATGTGCTGGTGTGCCATGCAACAGAAGACAGTTAATGATGTTGAAATACATTTACTAAATAATGTAACAATAATTTTACCTTACCTGAGTATGAAAATTTGAAATGGTGGTTGTTTCAATATCTTTCTTGCCCAGAATTTCCATTTTCACTGGAGTGTTGGGGAAATTAAAAGCAAAATAGTCCAAAAAGTCTGGGAGATAGGCAGCTGCTCCATGCACTATTGCTAAAGCATAGTAAGCAGCATTTTTTTCATTTTCACTGAATGTCAAAGCAAGAAACTCCTCAGAAAATCTCTCCATCTCCATTGGAGACAAAAATGAGAGTTCATCCATGTACGCATGAAGGACAAGAGCACCACCATTGGACTGGTGCTCCTCATGAATAAAGCTGCTAAACTTAGTACCTGTCTTTAAGAAATTTCTACGAACAGAATGTTCCTGGTGAGTCACAAACGGTGTTTGTACTCCCTGGGGTACCCGATATTCTTGCATGCCCAAATTTAATCGGCACAGCTGTTCATCTTTCAGATACCTGAAGGACTCCTTATTAACTCCTGAAGTGCTATTTACTTGTCCTTGGTTGAGAATTTCCTTACTGATGCGGGTCAGGCCAGCACAGACGGTTTGTACTTCCTTATTGTACATTTTAAGGCGTCTTCCTCTCATGTCCTCTCGGTGTTTCTTTTTCTTTTTCTTCTTTATTTTCTTCAAGACAAAATCATCAGCTCTCTGGGTTTTACCATTTTCATCTGGTGTTTCTGGCCACAATAATTAAAAAGAAGTTAGTTGCTAGGACTAGTGCCAACATGTAAACTTAAGGTAACTGATCTCAAATTAAATAGCCACCTCTCAATTTCTCAGACTTTGCCATTACAACTATATTTTAGCAAATAAGTGAGACAAAGATCTTAAAAAAGGGTAACACTCTGAGTTGAAGATTATGCTAAAAGGAAAATAAAAAGGGGCTTGGAGTTTGGTTAAGTGCTTAGCATGTACAAGGTCCCATATTTGATCCTCAGCACTCCCAAAAAACAACAGAAACACAGGAATTCACAAGGGTAGTATATAATTTAATATAACTTACAATCAAAATTAAGTTTATATGTACTATACTGTATAGAATACTTGGTCAGTAATTCTGTTTTTGACATAGTATATTTACAAAATAATTGAGCAATACTTTTACCTTACCTGAGTGTAAACATGTTGTTGTAAAATCTAAACTGAAGCAATGTCATATCTCACATTTTGTTGTCAGTCTATAAAATATTATGGTACAGGTAGGTAAATCAAACAAAGACAAATTTAACCATACAATACCTTTCAGGGGTTTGTTGGGGGTTTTTTGTTCTTACATATGTGGAACAGGACCTCACTATGCAGCTCGGACTCATAGTGATCCTCCTTTTTTCAGCCTCCCCAGCACTGGGATTACAGGAGTACACCACCACACACAATCTCCATGGCCAGCTCAGCAACTCCAGGGCATGTGGTCCCAGGGATCAAAGCCCAGTCCCTGCACTTGCCTAAACAGGTGCTTAGCCCACTGAACTATCTCATCAGCCCTGTTCATTTTTTGAGACAGGGTCCTGAGTTATAGTTCAGGCTCCCAAATGCTGGGGTCACAGGTGTACACAACACCCAGATAAAATACCATGTTGCCTGTCAAACTGTCATAGTTTTTATAGTGGGGATTTTTGTTTTTGAATCATGCTTAAGATGTTGTTGGAAGCATAAACTGATACAAGTTTTCAGAGGGTAATTTGGTAACATATCAAAGGTTTTGAAAACAATAAGCCTCAGACCTACTTCCAAGTCAAAGTTACCTCAGAAAATATTGAAAATCTATAAAAATCTATCTGTGATAATAAAATTTAAAACAAAAATGAATCTTCTAAATGCCTATTAGACTGATTAAACTTCAGTAGTTACACACTAAAATATACCCACCATTGTATATTACAGGTGAAAAGAACTTACATAAGAATACTTTTGCTCTTCTAGAGTCTATTCTAGCAACTCTTCACTATCAGAGACTATGTAGCAATAGTTACCACTGCCATGTGCTCCCTGACAACCGTACTCCCCTATCACACTACTTAATCATACCAGTGTGAGCGCTTGCCCTGAGTCCAATCCCCGGCTCTGCCAAAAATCAATCAATCAATCAATCAATCAATCATACCATGTCATTATATATTTAATATCAGGTAAGTATATCTTTCTAGAGCATTTAACACATGGATCACTTAACACATGTACAGTGTAACCCCATTTTTATGTTACACATCTACTCATTTGCACTTTTACTAAACACCTACCATGTACCTTCTAGATATGCTTCTGGGCACTAGGGACATGGTGCTGACTAAGGGAAACACAATCCCTATTCTCTGTACCCTGACAATAAAGCTGGAAAACAAAAAGCAAGTATCAGGTAGTGATGAGGAGGCTGCTCTAACTGCTGAGAAATTTCTTCACAGAAGTGACACTGAGACTGAATCCTAAATAATAAAATGAGCTAGGCATACGAGAATCTAGGGGAAAAAATAGAAGCACTTAAAGAGACGAAAAAAATCAGCTTGATCTCTATATCATACATATATAGATACAGGTGTAGATACCTCTCACAGAAAAATATCATGAGGAATATATAGCAAGATATTAATTATAGTTTTCTATAGTAGGATTCTAAATGTCTACTTTCTTTTCTAACTATATTTTCTAATTTTCCATAACTGATATAATACTTTTGCAATTTAAAAATTTTTAACTTTTAAAAGTATTATCATGGATTGATGAGCCAAAAATAAAATGGCCCCTTTCATTTACTAGTTGGAAGATATATGTAGTAAAAATCTCAAGTATGTACCTATCTATAATTTTGGTGTAGCATTTACTGTATGAAGTTTATCCATCAAATAATAGCATTCAAGACAGAACTCAAGTAATTCAATGTTTACGCAGATATTCCAATTAATCTTATTATCTCCATGAAGAATAAGATCAATAAATTTTATAGTACACAATTTGGTATGATGCTGGGCATGGTGGTGCACACCTGTAATCCCAGCACTCAGGAGGCTGAGGTAGGAGGATCTCTGAGAATTCAAGACCAAGACCAGCCTGGCTTACACAGTGAGCTCAAGGCCAGCCTGAACTGCACAGCAAGACCACTATTTGGTATAATATGTAAGTGCATTACATGATAACTGAGTATATAGAAATCACTCCAAATCACCGAATATAGTATATAATAAAACTTTCTAAATATCTTAACATGCAAATCAAAATACTTTAAGGGGTAAAGATGTCAAATTATCTTCACTGTGCTTAGTATCTCCTTTTAAAAACAAAAAGAGCTGGGCCTGGTGGTGCTACACTCAGCACTCAGGAGGCTGAGGCGGAAGTATCACCGTGCGTCTGAGGCCAGCCCAGGTTACACAATGAGACCCTGTCTCAAAAAAAAAAAGCAAAAACTATGAAAAAAGTAAAACCTTTTATTTGAAAATATTACTTATAATTAAACTGAGACCACAGTACCAAACCAATAATCTAGGCAATTCCTCGAAGTAAATAAATGCTATTAAATACTAAGGTTAGACTGACTTAAAAATAATCATCTAATTATGTTTTAGTAATTTCACAGGAAAAACGGAGAGAAAATATATCTGACTAGATCTTGTTTCTTTAAGCTTCAACAGAGGTATTTGGTATGCAGGCAATGAATTGTGACCCAGATCTGCCACTGACATTAACACCAAGAAGGAACTGCCTAGATTTTAACACATTTTCTACAATACTATTAGCATATCAGTGGTATTTCTAACATGGCCAATTCAGATTTTATTGCAAAACTCACAAAAGCATTCAATTAGTTGACCATAGCCCATTAAAAAAAAAAAAAAAAAAAAAGACTACACAAAAAAATGAAGAGGAAAATGAGAAAGACACATGGATTATAATCTCACACATGATGTTTCCATCTATCTCCATTCTCATTCCTGCTTTTCACATGTTGACTTCTCAAGCTGCAAAAACTTGCATTTGTTTGTACAGAAATTTGAAACTATTCATTTTAAGTTGAATTTCCATGAACAAACAATATTTATTCTTGAATTATGGTGACAACTGAGAATGGACTAACCACAAATTGTTGAAGGTTATTACATAAAGTTGGTTATTGCTTCACAAGAAAGATACTAACTGCCTGGCCTTGAATTTAAGATGTTATTTAAAAATCAATGTCTAAAAGCTTCACGATCTTAACATTCTTACTAGAGTGTTTCAGTTTTCCAACAGGGAATATACTCAGGAAGTCACATGTTGAGTATTTCCCCATATTGCAGAAGCTAAAATTCATTGACATTAATTTCTGTTGTTGCTGTTGCTGCTGTTGAGGTGCTGGGCATGGAAAGTAGGACACTGCACATGCTTTATAAGCTCTCTACCACCCTGGTGGTATATCCCCACCATGACATTAGTTCTTTACAGAAAAGTTTTTCACACACTTATTATTAAAAAGGCTTTCACTTATCAAGCTGTGAGATTCAAAATAAATACATGATTGTACAGAGAAAGACACAAACAATGATTTGAAAAACAAATTGCTAGTTATCTTTAAAAAGATCATTATAACTATTAATTAATAATGACATTATCAGAAAAATCCTCACATATGCTAATGCTAGCAATTACCACACAGCATAATGTATTTTATATCACACTATTGGAAAGTTTTCATTGTTATAAAAAATTAGTTCCCAACTTACCAAATTTAAATTCACAACATCATTCTTTTCTTTTTGGTAGTGGGAACTGAATTATAGAGCAAAAAGCTACACTCCTAGTCTTTATTTTTATTTTTATTTTGGGTCAAGCTATTCAGGCTGGCCTGAAACTTGTGATCCTCCTGCCCCAGCTTCTTGTATGCCTGGGCATTATAGGCTTGTGCCACCATTCTTACATTTGAGCTATATTTTAGAAAAAAATGTGGTACCTTCAATGCCTAAAAATCATGCTACATAGCAAAGTAAAACAATAACCGTTAACATTTTAATAATCATAATACAGAAAAGGACTAAAGTTGTTTTTTGAAAATAAATTCTTTTTGATCTTAAAGAGTTCTTCCAGTACAAGTGCTTGTCTTGCAAGTGCAAGGTCCTAAGTTTGATTCCCAGTACAAAAAAAAAAAAAAAGAGTCCTCCCAGTTCTATACAAAACCCTAAATAAAAAGCAAAACTGAAAAATCATTCAATCTTCAAATTTTGTGACTCAGCCTATGTTTTTAACACTGTTGTATCACTATCACCCCTGATGTTTTTGAGTGACTGGCTAGAATTGAAACCCTAGTTCTACCACTTCTTAGCAATGTAACTTTTTTAGATTAACAGCAAAACTGACAGAAAAGTATAGAGACTTCCCATATGCCCAAGTTTCTATATACATATAATCTCCCTCCCTATCAATACTCCCCCCCAGTAGTGATACATAAACTGATCACCTTTACCACCCAGAGTTCAATAATCTCTATTAGGATTCACTCTTGGTGTTGCACCCTCTGTATGCCTGGACAAATTCATAATAAAACGGATCCACCACTGCAGTATCACAGAGTAGTGGTACAGCCTGAAAAATCTGTGATGTAACTATTCATAAATCCTTGTGCCATCATCACTAGCAACTATTGATCTTTTTTATCATTTCTACAGCTTTGTGTTTTCCTTAGTGTCATAGAATTGGAGTCATACAGTACTGTAGCCTTTTCAGACTGGCTTCTTTCACTTCCTGATATATGTTTAAGGTTACTCTATGTCTTTTCATGGCTACATAGCTCATTTGTTTTTAGTACTGCCTAGATATACCACAGTTTATCCATCTATCTGCTGAAGAACATATTGGCAACTTCCAAGTGTTAACAATTATAAATAAAGCTGTTATAAATTTCTATGTGCAGGTTTTTGCATGATCGTTTTCACATCTTTTGAGTAAAAACTAAGGTGTGTGATTGCTAGACCACAGTATCTTTAGTTTTATAAGACACAAACTGTCTTCCAAAATATAGTAGCTATGCTACTTTGCATTCCCACCAACAATAAATGAGGCAGAACCACCTTTTTTTTAGAAAAAAATTTTTTTAATTATTTGTGTGTGTGTGTGTGTGTGTGTGTGTGTGGCCAGCTCAGCCCACCAGGGGGCGGGGCTGACTGGCATGTGGTGCTGGGGGATTGAACCGCGGTCCCTGTGCTTTGCTAAGCTTGTTCTAAGTAGGTGCTTCAGACCACTGAGCCATCTCACCAGCCCCAGAACCACCTTTTATAAATTACTCTACTTATTTTTTCCTGATAAGTGAAGTTAACAGTATTTTCTCATAATATTAGTGTGCAGAGTATATGAAAGATATATATAAAACATCTTGCAGAATCCTAGAACATAAATACTTAATACACATTAGCTATTTTTTATCCCCAAAATAATTGAATTCTGGAGACAGGGTATGAAACCTAGAGGGTGCGATGCATGAGTAGGTGCTTTAGTTAGACTAGGATTAAAGCTTCAAACTCTACTAAGGTCTACACAAGTGCAAATAAATTTAAACTCCTACTTTCTCATTTAAATAAGAAAATGAATATAAGACCCTCATCTCAGTATTTAACACACAATTCCTTATGAACTTGATTATCATAATCATAATGAAAGTAATTGATAACACTCCTTTAATAACTGGCAACAGTCCTGGAATATTAATTTACAGCTAGAAATTACTAGCCTAGTGTACAATGTAGCATACAAGAGAAACAAGTAAAAAGGAAAAATAAAATGTCTAAAAGGACAAAACCAACTATTCACCAAGTATATGCTAGGGACTATAAATTACTTCATTTTAATCTTCCAGCATCTAGTGAAGTGGACACAAAAATCCTTTTTACAAAGAAACTAACCTGAAACAAGAAATGTTACTTTATATTAGTTCACAAAGATGATGGATATAATCAAAATTCAAACTCTGTCTAAATCCAAATTTCAAGCTTTTCTAGTATGATACACTACATTCCCTTGCTGCCTCTTCTATCAACCTCTCCATACAACACTCCCACGGATGATCCACTAAGATTATTCTGTTACAATTAATGGACTTGAGGTGACCTGGCAAAATCTCTAAAAAGGTAGTATTACTTTACTCAACAAATACTTTACTTAGTGCCCAGCACAGAATTCTGCACAAACACAAAGACAGCATTTATATTAAGCACAAGTTTTCACACCCACTCAAAGGTATTTTTTTGCTATTCTCTGGTTAGAAGAAAAATATCAGCTCCTGAAGTTGTTGTTATGAGATTATTTGTTTATTTCAATTCTCATTATAATCCTGACAACTCTCCATTCCTACCACTAAAAAGAATCAAATTTTTAAAATTAAAATGCCTGCCAAATGAGAATTGTAAGTTCAAACCCAGCTTGGACAACTTAACAAGACAATATCTCAAAATTTAAAAATTATTAAAGGAAGGCTAAAGAGGTAGACAATGGGTAAAGACACTGGGTTCAATCCCAGTACCACCAAAAACAAAATAAACTGGAATATCTTCCTGACATTACAGAAAATTTATACTCACTTCTGACTTAGGAAAACATTCCTTGTGACACCAGTAAGGCAGCTAGTCAAAGGATAAAAAAATAAGAAGAAGAAAGGAAAACTGACAAACGTATGGGTATGTAAGAACAATTAGTAACAATACATTTAGTAACATTTATTGTCATTTAGTAACAATAAATGATAGGATAGTACAGAAAGCTAAGTAAATCATTTCCCCTTTCTAAAAACATAAAAATATTAAGATTTAAAACTTACTAATCCAGAATAAAAAGAAGCAAAAAAAAAAAAGCATTACATCTTTCGATGTTTTGAGGAAATACGTTTATGCTTTTGTGAGCAATAAGAGAAAGAAATTAAGATTTCAAAGGACATACAACTCTCAAAACTCAAGCTGATTATACACAAAAAAATTTTTTTTTAATTTAAGGGGCCAGCGAGATGGCGCAGTAGAATAAGCACTTGCCTGGCAAGTACAAGGACCTGAGTTCAATCCTTAGTTCCAAAAAAAAAAAAAAAAATTAATACATCTTCATTAACTTGTCACTCCCAACAAGTATAGCAGAAACAGAAAAGCCTACCAATAGACTGTGGTACCAAAACCTGAGGGTTTTTTGTTTTGGTTCTTTTTCTGAATTTTAGGGAAGGGTTTATAGGGTGTTCAGGGTCTCACTACTGGATCAGACTAGTAGTGATTCTCCTGTTTACTGCTTCCCAAGAGCTGGGATTACAGGCGCACGCCACCATGCCCAGTCTCCCAAAAACTGAGTTTAATATGCAATTCTACCATCAACAAGAATATTTCAGACAAGTAATTTCTTTGAAAATCACTTTATTTCCTACTTTACAAATGAAGCAAGTTTACCCTAATAATAATCATTTGTAACTAACCTACAGATTAATTTAGATTGAGTACTGGTGAGCCAGTGTGTAGCAATGTCTTATAGCTAAACGCAGGTTGACAAACTTTCTTGGTAAGGAACCAGACAGCAGACTCACAGGACATATGGTCTGTCTCAACTGCTCTACACAGCTACTAGAATTAGTCGTTTCACTAGTGCAGAACTGCCACAGATAATATGTCTGAATGAACAGAGCTACATTCCAATAAAACTTTGTGGACACTTGACTTTGAATTTCATGTAATTTTCATGTGATGCGAGTTTTCTTTGCCAACTCTTACCTAACTAGTTGTGCAAAGAGAACTGATTTTTGAGAAATGTAAAAAAGCAATTCAGTGGAAAAAGAATTATCTTTTCAACAGTGCTGAAGCAGTTTGATTCCTGCACCCCCAAAAAGAACCACCATTTAAATTACACAAGTGGTTCAGATTTACATATTTACGTGTAAAAGTTTAAGTTATAAAACTTTTAGAAAAAAAATCAAGAAAATCCTTGAGACTTTAGACATGACACCAAAAACATGGTTCATTAAAGAAAAAAAATTAATAAACTGAATTCCAACAAAATTGAAAATCTGATTTTTCTTTTTGCTGTGTGACAGATCTTGTTAAAATTGAAAGACAACACACTACAGGAAAGTACTTGCAACCCACCTAAGCTGAAAAAGAACTTACACCTGTAATCTAGAAATAATTCTCAAAACAGTTAAAAAAAAAAAAAAACTTTACAAGTGAACAAACAATATAAACAGTTTGCTGACTAGAATATTTAAATAGAAAATGACATAAAAAGTTTATGCTAGCTATGAGACCATGATAAGATATCACAATATATCTATTTAAACAGCTAAAATAAAAGGTGACAACACCAGACATCAAGAATGTGGAGAATATAAACTGGCATAGACACTCTAGAAAATATTGTGGTAACATATTAAAAAACATAACCTAAACGTACTTAAAACATGACCTAGGAAACACATTCTCTAAAGAAATGAAAATTGAGTTCCACAAAAAAAATGTTCAGAAAGCATTACTCATAATAGCCCAAAACCAGAAAAAAAAAAAAAAAAAAAACCCGGAAACATTCTTTAATAGGCAAATGGTTCAACGGGGAACAAAAGCACATCTATAGTATGGAATACTATTCAGCAACAAAAAGGAAAGAGCTATTGATACATATACCATGTCAATGGTCTCACAGACACTATAATGAAAGAAAAAGTCATGTTCTCAAAATTACAGTGATGGAAAACAGATTAGTAGTTTCCAGGGATTAGGAATGGTAGATGATGGAGAAAGCAAGGAAGGGATTTTGTGAAGATGAAATAGTACTGTAGCTTGATAGCAGTGATGATTACACTAACCTACATGTGGTAAAATGGCATAAATCTACACACACACGTTGTACCATGTCAATTTCCTGGTGCTGATAGTATACAGCAGTTATACAAGACGTAGCCATTGAAGGAAATTGGTAGAAGGTAAAGAACTCACTGTACTATTTTTGCAATTTCCTAAAAATCTGTAATTCAAGAGAAAATCTCAAAACATTTTCTAAAAACTAAGGATAAGCAAAGGGAAGATACAGCTTTATAAACAATGTCTTCTTGAGTTTGATTGTGTGTATCCCTCCACCCCAAAAATAGTCAATCCATTCTCCTTTTTAATGTTCATGTTGTTTCAAAGGCCAATTATAAAAAAAAAAAAAGATCAGTTTTGATTAAGTGCCTACTATGAGCCAAGCACTATTTTAAGTGCTTTCCGTATATTGCTCCATCTAATCCTCGTAACAATTATAAATGAAATACCACAACTCATTTTTACAAACTGGAAAACTGAAGCTAAAGAGAAAGATTAAGGTGGAAGAACCACAATTTAAATTCAGATTAACTAGAGGCATGTCTCTTGTGTGAAGGTAAGAAAAACAAACATGCAGAGAAGGAAGAAAAGGTATCAAATGGTGTGTAAAAACCGGAAAAAGCAACAGTTAAACTAATTTTTCTGTACAGTTTTAAAATGCCAATGCACATCAAGTGTCCAGACTACTACCGTGCAGTTTTTACCAAATGTTTTTAAGTTCTTTTCTGAATAATATAATTTGGGTATACACTGCAACAATCTCCCAGCCAAAAGTCAAAATGTTTAAATGATCTGACCTTAACCTACTTCTCTTCACATACTAGTAAACTACAAATGTTGAAAGCTGTGGTACCCAATGGCCACATATGGGCAACCATAAATCAGAATTAAATAAAATTAAATTTTCACTTTCTCAGTCACACTAGCTACATTTCAAGTCTGCTCAACAGTCACATATGGCTACCACACTGGAGAGCAGAAATATAGCACATTTCCATCATTTATCCATCAGTACTATCAGTTCGATCCAGCAATACTGGATTACACAGCTGTTTTTAATTTCCTTTTTAAAAGAATATGCAACCTGTGCGATCTTCAGAGAGGTACTCTGTGAATTACTACACATCACTGCCACCCTCTACCTGTAAAATGGAGACAAGTATGAGATTCTCGATTTAGAATCAACTACTGCCACTGTAGTGGCACAGGAAGCAATCCAAGGAGTGGGAAAAATAAGGAAAGAAAGCAAAATCATGTTGCCTGGGGATGAAGCTTGAACCAAGCTTCACAGATCTGGGTTCTACACCCGGTTGTGTCAATTATTTCAATTTTTTTAATTTCTCAAATTTGGTACTAGTGAACTGTGATTTGATGAGCCTCCTCACGGTTTGGGGCCTTGATCTTCTCTTCTACATCAACAAATTTAATACAAACGATGGCTAAGATTTCACCAAGCTCTGTACTGATACACACACACACACAAAGCTGATGAAGAATAAAGGTCAAAACAAAGACAGCAAGACCATTCCACATCAATGGTGGAAACCATCAATGGTTCCACCTGTCAGCTTGTCACAAGTTCTATTTCTAAAGATGAGACCTGGACACAGTCAAGAAACTATTTACTTCTATTCAATAAATACTTCCTGAGCAATTAGTTGTATTAGCACTATTGGAAGTACAGTTGCACACAAAAAATCATAGGCCCTAACACCAAGTAGGTGGAAAGAATGTAAGGCTTCCAAAATTTTAGATTGAAAGACTCATTCAGCAAAATGTAATAACCAAACTAGCCCACTAGTAAGACACAAAAAATATTCTTAAATCTTAAGAAAATACAGTAAATAATTTAAAACCATGCACAAAGCCCAAACAAATGGCAGAATCAAAAGCAGACCTCACTTCTTCCACACAGGATATAAATAAATGGTCCAAGTACTTGGGAATAGGAAAACAACTTAATTTCCCTAGAATCCACGTTTCACAATATTCTTGAAGGCTATTGGAATTTCATAGCTGTTCAAATTCTGGTAGACAGAATAAAATGCAACTGGAATTTTTACCTCTACTATCAACTGCACTCTCATCTCTTTTCAGAGGTAATGGTCGTGTTTCCTAACACCAAATACAAGAGAAAACCTCGTTTATTCCTAAGAATTAAAATGGAAAAAAAAAAAATTAAACTCTTTTTACCTCTAGGTAAAAAGGAAGATCAATTGTGTTCGATTTTTTTACCTTGCAAAAGCTAAGGCACCCAGTGAGATGTGTGGCCTTTATAATAATTCATAAGTGCCCCGAACCAGACCTATGAATATTAGAAGGTGGGGGTAGAGGGTGGAAGTAAAATCCAAAGATTTCCAAGAAAGAAAACAAGAAGGGTTTTACTGACGCGCCTTTACTTCAGAAAGGCAGTTTGTAGGGTCCCATCCACTAATTCCAAACCAAGGGAGGACCGCGCAGCGCAGAAACCTTGCCCAATTTGAAAACAAACGTTTCTCGGCTCCGAGGGACTGGAAAGGGGGTTGGTAACTGACAGCTCAGCCCCAGAGCAAGCAGCCTCAATTAGGTCAGCCCGTGCCAAGGGCCAGAAGTCGAGGGTCCACCCGAGCGGGCTCTAGGGAGGAAGCGGCGGGAGGCAGGCAGGGCTGGGGAGCCCCCGGGGCGTACTGAAGGGGCGGGATGTCGGCACCGAGGGGACCGCGAGCCCAGCCGGGCAGTCCGCCCGCTCTCACCTCGCTTAGGGGCCTTCATCACGGTCATCCCTCCAGTCCCCTCGCCGTTTTCCTGCTTGTCCTTGTGCTTGAGTTCCACCGGGACGCAGGAGCTGGGCTCGCCATCGGGGCCGCGGTGGTGATGGTGCTTGTGTCGCTCCTTGTGGCCCTTATGCTTGGGCCCGGCCGCGCTCACCGTCAGGGGCGAGAAGGTGAAGAGGGCCGAGGTGCCCGGGGCCGGCAGCGGGGTGGCGACAGCGGGCCCGGCGGGGGCCAGCGACGGTGGCGGCGGAGGCGGCAGGAGCAGGGGCTCCACAGGGCCCGGGACGGCGGGGGCAGCATTCGTCGGCGGCAGCGGCCCGGGATGTTGGCGGCTGCGACGCCGCCGGTGAGGGGGAGCGAGAGGGGGGTCCTGGCTCGGCCGCCCCCGCTTCTCCTGAGACCCCCCACTGCTTGCCCGGCGCTGCCGCTTCACTCCCCGCGGCGAAACCCCAGCATGGGGCTTCTCCTTCCCCTCTTTGTCCGGCTCCTCCTGCTCCGCCACCGCCCGTACTACGCGCACTGCTCCGACCTGCGCAGCCATTTCACCCACAAACACACATTTAAATGGCCCGACCGCCCCCCCGTCCACGCACCGCGCAAGCGCCACTCGCGCACGGCCCTCTGGGCATTGCAGTCTCTCCTTCTCCCTCCATTTGTCGGCCGCGCTCGGCGCCGAGCTGAACATGCCGGAAGCGGCAGTCCCCGGCGCTCCGCAGGCCTCTCCCACCGAGCTTCTATTGTAACGCGACCTGGGCCGCGCAAGGACGCGTGGGACCGGTAGTCCCGCCGCCGCCGCCGCGTCCCCGCCTCTGAGTGGCGGAGGCGACAGCGAGCGTGCGCCGAGTCACGCTCCGGGCCGCGACGCAACGGCCGCCGGCCGCGGGGTTGCCGCCAACCGCCTTAACGGCCCGGACATTGTTAATGGCCTTCCGAGGGTGGCGGCGCGCTCACGTTACCGACTTCCTGCGTCCCTTCGTCATTTTACACTGAATGGGCGGTTTCCATGGTGACTGCTAAATGTCAGATTTCTCTCCTACCCTTTGTGAGGTGAAAGAATCTCCGGCCTTGTTCCTTGACACACGGTAAAGTGGAGGGTAAAAGGAGGATTTACTGTTACGTAAAGAGACACGCTGAGACGGGCAGGAGGGCTGCGATTTACAAAAGTGTGGAAGCACCTTGCGGACGCGGCTGTGCTTCCAGCTACGGACTTAACCGGACAGGTGCACGACCTGCGTGGAGCCCAGGGAACCTTCCAGCATTTACTTGGAGTGTGTTTCTATAGCTACGGAAGATCCTAGGTGGAAAAGCGTGGTTTACATTTGATAGGATTTTTTTTCATATCTTTTTAAGTGTAAGGTTGCATAAATCTGTCAGGCGTGTCTACCAATGAGCACTCCCCAAAGTCATCACCTCCGTTGAGAATTTCGTCA
Source organism: Octodon degus (assembly GCF_000260255.1). Lineage (NCBI taxonomy): Eukaryota > Metazoa > Chordata > Mammalia > Rodentia > Octodontidae > Octodon > Octodon degus. The sequence continues at coordinate 4,466,866 of NW_004524716.1, read as the reverse complement.
CTGTCGCTCTTACCTAGGATTCTTTTCGTGTATCTGGTCCTTAGCAATGATACTGCAAAATAAAGGGTGGCAGTGATCTTACTCAGCAGGTAAGATTACTGCTTTGATACCACTGACTCCTAGAGAATTAAAACTAAATGAACGCTGCTGCAATGAAGGTAATTTCAAAACAAAAAAAGTATTGATACCTATTGGATACACTTCGGTACAATAGACAGGTAATAATGTGTTATTGAGTTTACCCTATCATTAGGCTTCCTAATAAAAAATACTAATGAGGAAATACTGTTTAATACTGTTTCTAAAAGTTACAAATAAGCTTTTAAATAAAATGATTGAAGTGATTAGGTGGTAAATGAATCCTTTCTATTCATATTGATATACTATTTATACTGAGTTGACGGTTTCCATGGTGGCTTCTAAATGTCCTGTTTCTCTCAAACCCTTTGTGAGGTAAAAGAATCCCAAAATTAGATTTGGAATGTCAGATTGTCTTAATGCAAATCCACTTACAGAAACGTAAATAAGTAATACCTCTAGTTGGTGGTATAGAAATTACACCTTTAATAGGACCTTTTTAAGAAAATATTACCAAAAAGTACAAGTTTTTTTGTATTTCTAGAATTGGAAGTTGAGATTAAAACAGCAGGAACGTGGTTGACTATCTTTCTAGTTGAATATACAAATAAAAATGCAAAAACTTTTGTTATTATTTGTACATTTTATTTTCTTAAATATGATTTTTCTTACTATTACAGTCTCCCACAACATTTGGAAAGATATGTGACTCCATTTAAGCAAAAATAACTCCCAGAGAATAGGCATTGTCATAAGCAGTAATTTTATACTGCAACTACAAGATTTAAAAAATAAAACAAAAATTTTTTTTTTTTTTTTTTGCAGAATCAGGGATTGAACTCAGGCCCTTGCACTTGCCAGGCAAGCACTTATTCTACTGAGCTATCTCTCCGGCCCCCAAAATTTTTATATTATATTCTGCCCACATAGAAATTTAATTGAAATCCATTTCTTATAAAGCCTTTTACACATACCAGCTATCCACTGAGAATGTAAGCATTATGTAGTACACACATGTACTGATAAGGTAAAAAAAAAATTTTTTTAAACAGTATGTACTCTCAGAAAAGACTGAAAAAAACTTTACATCTCAGTCATACATAGTGACACATGCTGCAGTGGGGAGGCTGAAGCAGAATTATCACTTTATCCCAAGAGTTCTAGACCAGCCTGAACAAAACAAAAATGAACAAAAATTTACATTTCTGTAAAAATATAAAACAATAGCTTCCAAAAGTAAATAAATCCATTTTTAAAATGTTTCTGGAGTGAGCTCTGCGCTCCCAGAAGGGAGGCGACACCATGGAGCCAGCAGTCAGCTAAATATCAGGTTTACCTCGGAGAAAAAAAAAAAAAATTGTGTCTCATACAGCATTCTCTTCATAAACTCAGATAAACTTTTCATCTATTTCTAACCCAGTGTAAATGATAGGAAAATGCAAAATTGGATTTTTTTGCCTATTGATTTTCTTTTAAAAGTTATTAACATTATATCTCCTTTACATTATCAATATACAGCACTTATTTTCGCTTGTCCAGGCTGGTCTCAAATTCACAGACATCCTCTTGCCTCAGCCTCCCGAGTGCTGGGATTACAGGCATGCACCATCACGCCCAGTCTTAGCTAACAAGTAGTTGTATTTACAGGCAGGCTTGCAGCCCAAATTCTTATAAATCCAGAATTGTATTAAATATTCCAAGATGATGGTGGGTTCCGTGGTCCTTTGGGTTTTGAAAAACGATTTGCAAAACCTAAGAACAAAAATAAAAGTGAAGAAAGATTTTTTTTTTTAAATACAGAAATGAGGCCAGACATAATGATCCATACATATAATTCCAGTTCTCTGGGAAGTTGAGGCAGAAGGATCATAAATTTAAACCCAGAGTGAAGACAACAACTCAACAAGGTCTCTGGCTGGGTTCAGTCCCCAGCATTAAAGGAAAAAATATTTGGAATTTACAGTATAACATGTAAATACATGAGTTCTTTTCAAAAGTCTAGATAGCATCTTTGATCAAATTAGTAACAGATTCTAAAGACATTATAGTAATTTAAAACTTAAATTATAATACATATTTTATTTTTATAGTGCTGGTAATCAGATCTCCGGCACTGTGCCACTTGGTTTGTTCTACCACTTTGCCATACCCCAAAGCTGATTACTAATATTTTAAATTTGTGGAGTATACCTGGCAAGCACAAGGGCCTGAGTTCAATCCCTGGGTCTGCTAAATAAATAAATAAATAAATAAATAAATAAATAAATAAACTTGTGGAGTACAATTGTTGCTTAATAATGGTGACAGTTGATGGAAAACCCTGGTTATAATAACCTTTGAAAGTTCAGTACATAATGTCATTTGTATACATTTTATCGGCTACCCATGCATCACAAAATTCAATTTCACAAAACTCAGAACTATTACTTTCATATTACATATTAAATCCAATTATTAAAAAAATAAATCCTATTATACCCCTATGTAAACTCAGAATGTTCTGGATTACTAACTCATTATATTAGAGGAGATTAGAACAAAATAAACTACTGATTCTGGAAAACTAAATCGTTCAACAGTTGTTTTTCCTTATCTTTTTCTCTCAAGCTCATATCCCCTACCTCCACCAAGGAGGAGGAAGAAAATTTTCACAAATAATGAAGGCTATTTTGGGCTGTCAGATTTGCAGGTTGATGATACTGAACTTTATTGCTTCAGTAAAACATGCTTTTCCCTTTCTTTGATGGTAGTATATTTTCAAGTTATACTTAGTAACCTCAAGGGCTTAAATTTAGAAAAATTTGAAGATCACAAAAACAACAGAATATGGAAAACTCAAAGGAAACTTCTAAACCTTTTATTTCATCGCCTTACCCAGTGACTTGACTACTAGAACTGGATGAATAACAGCATTGTAGGAAAAGGAAAGGAAAATGTAAAAAATAAGAATAGTAAATCAAAATTAACAGGGGCAGTAAGGGAAAAAAGGGATCCACATCCTAGTCCATGTACATTTTGCCCCTGTGAATAACAGACTAGATGGAACATAAAATATTTCATGTTAAATGAGTGTATGTGATAATCAAAATATCTCAGCAATATAAGTATTTTGACTAACCCAAGTGGATTGGGGTTATAAATATGGACATGTTACCTGAAGAGGTATGTAAACTATAAGTAATTCTTATAGTCTTCCTTCACTGTTCAATTCAGGAAACATGAACCACAAGTTTTTCTTTCAAATTTAAGTATAGTGGGCTGGAGAGATAGCTCATAGAATAAGCGCTTGCCTGGCAAGCACAAGGACCTGAGTTCAATCCCTGGTACCGCAAAAAAAAAAAAAAATTAAGTATGTTTTTGAGTAATGTGACCTTTTAAAATTAATACCACTTTCTTAAAAAATAAAAAAAGGAAAAGAAAAAGCAATGAAAGAAATGAATTCTGCTTTCCTAGTAAATAAACTTGAAATCTAGGTATATTTGAGAAGTAAGATGGAGGTAGCTCTCTAATATTTATCTTTAGACCATTGTGAAGTTATATAAACTATAAATTAGACAAGCAGAATCAGTCACTAATTGAGAGAAAAAGAATAAAATATGACCAGTATATTGTAGGGAAAGTTGAATGCTTTTTCATAGTTAATGCATAAATGATATTAATTAAATGATTCCATACAAATCATAATTTTAAATATTTTCAAGGTCAGGGAGATAGCTCAGTACGGTAAGCACTTGCCTGGCAAGCACAGGGTCCTGAGTTCAATTTTTTTTTAATCATAGAGTTAATGAAATCTAAACATTTTATGATTAAAGAAACAAATACATAAATTCTTATGAATTATCTCAAACTGAAATAGGGGCTATAACAATTATGACAGAGATTTGTACTTGTCCACCAAAATCTCTCTCTTTTTTTCACAAAAATAAAAAATTGTATCTGGACAATTGTATATGAGGTCTGACCAAAAGTTCGATGAATGTTTAAATTATTAATAATAAAAGAGACATTCCATGAAACCCCATCATAATACTCCTGGATCTTCCAAATCATTTTGTATGTCTGCTTTTTGGTTAAAAAATATAGTAGTGGGGCCAGGGAGATGGCTCAGTAGGATAAGCGCTTGACTGGCAAATGCAAGGATCTGAGTTCAATCCCCGGTTCCTCCAAAAAAAAAAAAAAAAAAGTAGTAGTAATAGCCCATATTAATTCTCAGACTTAGAAATTATACTATAATGTTATTTTAAATAGTATCACAAATATGTCATACAGAAAATAGTGATTAAAATAATACAAAATTATTTATAGTTTATAGCTATTTATAATTTACAGCTTATATTTAGTGTCAAACTCACTAAGCAGTTCCTTTATTTTTTATAGCAGTTCCTACAAAATTATCCTTCATCTCCCTACTGTTTAATGAGTTATATAAGATTAGGTAGCAACTGCTGTTGTTTTAATGACACTTGTATATTTTTGTAACTTTGCTATAGATATGAGTGAAACTAGAGCATCTCAATTTCATTTCACTAGTCATGTTTATTTACTATATGCTAGTATAATAATTTAGTTATCTATATTTCTTTTCCATATATGGTAGACAATTCAGCCTTTTTTTGTGGGGTGGGGTGCAGCTCAGCCCGTCCTGAGGTTGAGGCTGCCGCACAGCATGGATGCTGGGGATCAAACTGTGGTCCCCTGCTGCTGCCTAAGCTTGCCTAAGCAGGCACTTTAGTCAGCTGAGCTTCTCGCCGGCCCTATTTCAGCCATATTTAAGATATTTTTGTTTTTGTTGTGGTACCAGGAATCAAACTCAGAACCTTGTGTTTGCAGGGCAGGTGCTGTGCCACTGAGCTATAGCTCCAGCCCTGAGATGTTAGGATGTAGCTGAGGCATGAGGGTGTTGCTCAGGGGAACAGTGTTGCCTAGCATGCGTGAAGCCCTGAGTTTGATTTAAAGCACTTTTTTTAAAAAAGTACCTGAGATTAAAATAAAATATAAATTGCATGGAAAAGAATATAAGGACCTGTGCTGTAAAATTATATTTTCTTAAAAAGAACTCTGCTGGGGCTGGTGAGATGGCTCAGTGGTCTAAAGCACCTACTTAGAACAAGCTTAGCAAAGCACAGGGACCACGGTTCAATCCCCCAGCACCACATGCCAG
>NW_004524716.1:4446930-4461527 GCF_000260255.1 Octodon degus | reverse complement strand
ATATGTATTTAAAAAAAAAAAAACTCTGCTATAAAATAATTCACGTACCAAAATTTGGAAATGATCTGGAGTTACTTGATGGAATAGATTCTCCAGGCTTACTTGGTGAGGAAGAATTACAGATACCTGTAATCAAAAGAAAACACCAGGGGAACGAAGAAAATAGACTCATATTATTGTTCATCAGATTTCATAATTGTCAAGATTAAACATCCTCCAGAGTAATTATACTCCCAAATAAATATATCAGTATCAAATGTTAGCAAAAATATACTTACAATGGTTGACACAGTACATAATGTTGTTTGTATACATTTATAAAATCTTCCTGTGTGTTTGTTTTGTTTTAATGGTTTTTTTTTTTAATTCGTAATCAGATGATACAGAAAATCCTAACACTAAAGAAGAACTGCTAAAGGAATGAGATCCATTATATCCTGAATCAGCTTTTGGGGGATTCACACATTTTAGCTTTGGACTTTGTCCTCTACTCTGACCACTCCTCGTACGCTTCTAAATCTTCACCTGACCTATTCATCTACATTGAGTCTGTGATTTTTCTTACATTATCCTCTACATCTAGAATCTCTCCTCACTTTGAAGCCTATTTTTTTCCAATTATAGGTGATACTAAATTAGATCCGTAGTTTCCCAAAAGCCTTATTATGTTATGCTGCTTTATTTTGGTATTTGAGTTACTTACATGTGGGTTTAAAAATACATATTTGTCTTCCCAGTGCCTGAATGTACAAGGTATGTTTCTCCCTGTTCTTTTTCCCCCTGCCCAGTTTTTACAACAATCCAATAAAAACTAGTCCACATCTTCACACATGTACTGTCTTGCAATGAAGATAGATAAATTCAGTTTGAATAAATTTTCTAACAAACAGCATGCCTATAATCCCAGCACTCGGGAGGATGAGGGAGGAGGATTGCCCTGAGTTTGAGTCTAGCCTGGGCTACACAGTAAGTTCAAAGCCAGCCTGCACTACATAGCAAGATCCTGTCTCAAAAAAAAAAAAAAAAAAAAAAATCTAACAAACAGTGTATAAATGGGAAGAGTGCTTTTTGGGTTTTGGTTCTGGGGATCAAACTCAGGACCTTGCACTTGCCAGGCAGGCAATTGTGCTGCCGAGCTACGTCCCTGGCCCTGAGATTATTAAATATTCTCATTTTTGTTTTCAACATTTCAGAATGCAGTATGAGAACTTCATGTATGTGCTAGCAATGCATACGTAAATATTGAAGGGTTTTGGGGGGAGGACAAGGGCCTTGGGCTTGCCAGGCAAGCCCTGTGCTGTTGAGCTATATCCCCAGCCCTGCGTTCCTGAATATTAAGACTACAAACACCTTCCGTTCTGGGAGATACTTGAGTATGATTTACTAGAACACATAGTAGATTTCAATCATAATCAATTAAATATATGTTTATTGATACTGTGTAACAAGCATTGGGCTAGGCACTGAACAGATATAAATACAAAGTGGATGAAATGAGGAAGTTCAGGAGACAGCAATCTCTTAACTGTATGTGGACTGGGAATTTGCTTATTACAAAGGAGGCAAAGATCCTGCGCGTGTATACTGGAGGGAACTGCTATTTTACATATTGACATACCTTAGATATTTTCTAAAAATGTAAAAGTAGGTATGCAAATCATAAAATATATACAAAGAGCTGCTAGAACTTACAGTACATACACTTATCAGTGCTACAAGATTAATGTTCTGGTGAACTGTAAAAAAAAAAAAATCAACTGCTATTTTTCTTGTTGCTGAGATAAAACCTGATATCCCAAGTTAAAAGGAGGGTAATTTTTAGAGTACATAACCTAAAAATCTTTGCTAGCTCTTATCATAAGATCAGCTGGCAAAAATATTTCTCCCATTCTTAGGTTGTCACTTTACTCTGTTGATTGTTTACTTTGTTGTACAGAAACTTTTTAGTTTGTTGTAATCCCATTTGTTGATTCTATTCAAGACGTCCTTGCCTATGCCTGTGGCTTCAAGTGTTTCCCTAAGTTGTTGTCCATCATTTCAATATTTCTATTTGTATATCTAAGTCTTTGATCTGTTTTGATTTATATTAGAATAGGGTTCAACTTTCTGCAAGTATATAACCAGTTTTCCCAGCACCATTTGCTAAAGAGGCTGTCTATTCTCCAAATATTTTGGGCCCCTTTGTGAAAAATTAAATGCCTGAAAGTGCATGCATTTGTTTCTGTTTTATGTCTTAATCCTTTGGTCTACATGTCTATTTTTATGCCAGGATTGTGCTGTTTTTATTAGATTTGTAGTATAACTTAATAATCTGAAATTATGATGTCAACATTTTGCTCTTTTGTTTAGTATCCCTTTGACTATTCCGAGTCTCTCTGGTTCCATATAAATTTTAGGATTTCTTTTTCTAGTTTAGTAAAGAATATTGTTGATCATTTAAAAGAGATTGTATTGACATAGATTATTTTCATAATATAAACATTTTAATATGAACTCTTGCCTATCCAGGAACAGAAATGTCTTTCCATTTACTTACATCCTCTTTGACTTCTTTCTTCAGAGTTCTGTAGTATTCATTATGGAGGTCTTTCACCACCTTTCTTAGGTTGATTCCTATTATCTTTTTTTTTTATGCTATTGCAAAAGGGATTGTTTCCCCTGATTTCTTTCTTGGTGGGTTCCTTATTGGTGTACAGGAACATTATTGATTTTTCTTGGTTTTTTGTTTGTTTTGCTGGGATTACAGTTGTGTGCCACCACACCCAGCTAACACTGCTAATGTTTATATATTAATACATATCCTGTCTCTTTGCAGAATTTGTTCATCAGCTCTAAGTCTTATGGGGAAGTATTCTTGAGGGGAGTCTTTTATATATAAGATCATATTGTCTGCAAATAGAGATAATTTGACTTCTTTTTCTTTTCTTTCTTTCTTTTCTTTTTTTTTTTTTTTTTTTTTTTTCAGAACCGAGAATTGAACTCAGGCCCTTGTGTTTGCCAGGCAAGCACTTATTCTACTGAGCTATCTCCCTGGCCCTTGACTTCTTTGTCTATATATATTCCTTATATTTGTCTTTCCTGATTTCTCTGGATAATGTTTCAAGTACTGTATTCAACAGTGATAATAGCAGAGATTCTTGTCTCTTTTTTTTTTTTCTTGATGAATAAGTTTATTGGTCTTTATCTGAAAAATCTTCATAGAAATTTGGTTTAACTCTCAGCAGCACACTCCTGAGCTCTGAGGAAGCTTGCCTTCTTTTGAGTTACCCGGTCTTTCTTCTGGGCAAGAGACATTTTGGGACGGTTCCACCTCTTCTTTTTAACTTCTCTCTTCGGCTTCTTTTCATAGACTGGATTCTCTCGTACAGCAGCATGAGTTATACATCTCCTCCATCATGTCTGGAGTTACATTGTTCTTTATGTACTGAGAGAACTGTTTCTTGTAAGCATCTTCATCTTCTTCTATTAGGTAGTGCATATAGTCTGTGACATTCTGACCCATGATGTTCTTCCGATGTACTTCTGCATTAAACTCCTTGCTTTCAGAGTCATAACCAGGGATCATTTGGTACTGTGAGGGATAGACAGGCCTTCATCCATGGCAGCCTTTAGGGCTCCAAAACCTTATTGCCAGTTGCAGTTCTGGCGAGGCCTGCATCCAGGTAGCAGGTGAAGGCACCAGGCTTGCCATCAGTGCTTTCCACACTGTGTTCATCTCCAGTCACCTCCACCTGGCCTTCGTAGATCTTATCCAGGCCAAACCTATTGAGCAGCCTGCGGGCCAGCAGCAGGCCAGAACAATATGCTGCAGCAGAATTTGTTAGACCAACTTTCACACCATACTTTGGTAGTTCATGTGCGTATGCCGCACAGACTATCATATCCCCTTCAATACGGGCATAAGCAATCTGACAAATGATCTCTCTGTTAGTTACACGAACTATCATCCTGTATTTAGGCGTGTTGTACTTATTTTTGTCCTGTATTACCAAGCGTTTCCTAGCATAGTAATGAGTTTTGCCCTCTCGTCGTCTTCTAAACTTCACATGGTATCTCTTAATGTAGGCCTTATTCTTGACAACCTTAACAAAACCCATCCTGTGTAATATAGACCCGCGTCTGCGGTCCTACACAGACCTGCAGGCCAAGCAGCACCACAGGGGGAAAAAGCTCTTGTCTCATTCTTGATTTCAGACAGAATCTTTTTAGCTTTTTCCCATGATGTGGGCTGTGTCATACATGGTTTTTTTTTATCAGTTTGAGGTAATGTAATATTCTTCTATTCCCATTTTCATCAGGATTTTTAATCATGAAGAGATATTGGATCGGGGGGGGGGTGCACACCTATAATTACAGCACTCAGGAGGCAGAGGCAGGAAGACTACCACAAATTTGAGGCCAGACTGGAAAAAATAGTCAGATCCTGTCTCAAATAGCAAAATAAGAGAGGGAGGAGGGGAGAGAGAGAGATTAGATATTCTCCAAAGTTTTCTCTGCATCTATTGAGATGATTATGTGATTTTTATACATCCTTCAATTTATATGCTACGTTCCACTTACTGATTTATGTATGACAAAATATCTTTGCATACTTGAGATAAAGCCCACTTGTTTATAGTGTATGAGGATTCTTGAACCCTGTTCATCAAGGATATTAGCCTATAGTTTATATTTTTGAGTCCTTGTTGAGTTTTACTGTCACAGCTGTCTTCCTGAAATGAGTTTGAAGAATTTTTTTTTTCCCTTTCAGTTGTGTGGCAAAGTGTGGGAGCATTGGCATCAGTTCTTCTCTAAAGTTCTAGCAAAATTCAATAATGAAACAGAAGACCCAATGCTATTATGGGCTTCTGTACTCTTTTAGAATATTTTGCTGAGTTTACACACCTATAATATTCAACAACGGAACTTAAAAAAAAATTGGGGTATAACTATGAATGTCCATTTTGTATCTGTGTATTCAAAGTGGTTGGGATAGATATATAGTTGCATTCTCTTAATGAATAGAATGATTTTTTCTAATGGTGTTTGTAAGTAGGGTCACAAGTCTGCATCTTGTACAGCAATTAACCACTAAGAAGAATATATGCAGTGTATTATTTGTTGAAACTGTACTTTCGATTTGATTTGAAACTGTCTCATTGCTATATGTTTATCAATAAAACTTTGAAAAGAAAAAAAAATTCAATAATGAATCCATCGGACCATGGGATTTTCTTAGTTGTAGAATTTTTACTATGGTATCAATTTCATTGCTTGTCATTGGTCCATTCACAGTTTTTAAATCTTGGTTCAATTTTGGTAAATCATATGTGTCTAGAAATTTATCTTTTCTTTTTTCCTAGATTCTCCAATCCATTGGAATTTTAAGTTTTCAAAGTAACTCTGGGATTTCTATGGTAATTGATTGTAATTTCACCTTTTTCATTTCCAATTATGTTGATGTGGATCTTCATTCTCTTTCATTTGGTAAGTTCACCTGAGAATTTATCAATCTTGTTTGTCTTCTCAGAGAAGAAGATAAATTCTTGAATTCATTGATCTTTTGTTTGTTTGTGTTTTTTTGCTTTGTTTTGGTTTGGTTTTTTTTTGTCTCACATTCACTGATTTCTTCTCATTAATTTCTTCTACAAATTTTGGGATTGAGTTGCTCTTGTTTTTCTAGGACCTTCACATGTATCAACACATTTTGGGATTCCTCTGTCTTTCTAATATAGGCACTCACAGCTATAAAGTTTCCTCTCAAAACTATTTTCATTGTGTCCCACAGAATCTTTCATTTTGTATTACCATTGTCATATGATGCTAGGTTTTGTTTTTTTTTATGAATTTAGGGCAGGGTGTACAGGGTCTTACTGCATAGATCAAACTCATAGTGATTCTCCTGTTTTCAGCCTTCCAAGTGCTGGGATTACAGAGTGCACCCCCATGCCCAGTCTCGTTCAGCATCTCAGTGCACCCCGGGGGTGGGGCTGGCACAGCACATTAGGGATCAAATCCCCAGCCGCTGTGCTCTGCCTAAGCAGGCGCATTAGTCTGCTGAGCTATCTGGCCGGCCCGATTCTAGGGATTGTTTTATTTTCTTCTATGATTTCTTTTGTGACCTATTGTTCATCAAATGCATTATTTGATCTCCATGCATTTGTACAGTTTCTGAGGTTTGTTTTGTTGTTGATTTCTGATTTTGTTCCACTGTGACCTCATAGGATACAAGAAATTGTTTCAGGTTTTTTGTATTTATTGAGACATGCTTTGGAGAAAGTTTTGTGGACTGCTGAGAAGAATGTGTATTCTGCCATTGTTAGCTGAAACACTCTGTAGATAATAGTTAAATCTGTTTGTTCACTGGTATAGTTTAACTCTGATATATCTTTTTTTTTCTGTCTGGTTGACCTATTTGTTTGTGGGAGATGGGTGTTGAACGCCCCTACAATGATTGTGATTATATGGGTGGGTGTCTGTCCTTTTTTTTTTGCTTTTATTAAATTGGATGTGCTGATGTTGGTAAATCTTGGTAATTTGTTCCCTTTACCAATATATAGTGACCTTTTCTCTTCTGACCAAGTTTGGTTTGAAGTCAACTTTGTCAGAAATTAGAATACGTATGCTTATGCTTATATCTGATAATCTGAACAACTAATTTGAAGACATTATATAGTATAGCAACCATTGTTGAATTCTTACTGTTTTGTTTGGAGAAGTTCTGTATCATTTCTAATGGGTTTTTTCTTACTATTTTGTATTCTTTACATAATAGTAAAAGTACTAAATTTAAAAAAAAAAAAAAAAAAAAAAACAGGGCCAGCCAAATAGCTCAGTGGATTAAAGCACCTGCGAGCAGGTGGGGGGGTGCTGGTTCCAATCCCTGGGCCTGCCTTGCCAGCCCCACCCCCCTGGGTGCACTGAGACAGCAATTGAGACTGGGCATGGGGAAACATGCCTGTAATCCCAGCCCTTGGGAGGCTGTAAACAGGAGAATCACTATGAGTCTGATCTAGTAGTGAGACCCTGAACACCCCATACACCCTTCCCTAAAATACAGAAAAAATAAATAAATAAAAATAAATAAAAAATAAAGGTATTGAGTAAAAAAAAAAAGATTACCTGTTGGGTTTTGTATATTCCTTAATGATTTTATTACATTCAGTCATTTTATTCTTAAATCCTCTAGGTTTTTTGTTTTTGTTTTACCCTTAAGTAATTTTCTTCAGACTTTTTAATGTTAATATGTAAAAATCTGTTTGGGTTGCTGGTGTTTCTTTTACCTTGGTATCTATCTCATTTCTTGGATTTAGGATATTTCCTGCCATAACTTTGGTGAATAAACTTTTTATAGCATTAGTCTCTGCCAGAACTCCTTCCTTAAATGCAATCAGTGATCCTTAAATTTCTTTTAGATTCATCTAGATTCTAGGACCTCATAGATTATCTTTTGGTTGTCTCTTCATTATTACAGAGTAAATGTCCTATATAAATTTTGTTATCAAGTCCTAATATTCTTCTGATTGATCTTGCCTACTACCAAAACTTTTGATTAAATTTTACACTTCCAGGATATCTGCTTGATTTTTTTTTTCTTACCTCTAATTCTTTATTGACACGGTCTTTTATATCCTGCATTGTCTTCTTTAATTCATTCATTGTATTTTCTTTGACCTCTTTAATCATTGTAACTATTTGGGGGGGGCGGTTAGTTCTTTGTCTGGAAGTTCATCCCCTTTAGTGTACTAGGATCAGTCTCTAGCACTGTATTATGAGGTAAGATCCATTTGGGGAAAATTATTAATCTTTGAGACGTTTTATTGCCTTATTTTCTTGTGGTTATGTGGGGTTTTTTCATTATTGTTGTTGAGGGTTGTAGGTCAGTTGGGACAGAAAGCTCTACGTCCACACTAGAGGTGTCTTTGGCAAGTGGATTTCTCCATGCTATTCTAAGCATAGGCAATTCACCCAGTTCAGAGGCAGTCTCTACCACTGCAGTACGAGCAGAGAACATTCCTGGCAATATTAACATTCAAAGAGCCAATCATATATCAACACACAACACAAAGCTTGTTTTAAAAGTTTCAATAACCCAGGAAGATCAGGGAGTAGTAATGATGCCAAATAGACTGGGAATTAAGAAAAAAAAAAAGGAAAGGAAAAAAATAGGTTCTGATGATGATGCTTTTATCCCCACAAGAAAGGAAAAAGGAGAGGTTTAGGAGGCTTTGTATGATACCAGAAAGAAGAGAGAAAAAAAGAAAGAAAAGTGGAAAATGTGAAGGCCTTTATGGAGACTGGTGTGGAGCCCAATTAATAGGATACCCATGGGGCTGGGGAGATGGCTCAGTGGAATAAGGGCTTCCCTGGTAAGTGCAAGGGCCTGAGTTCAATCCCCGGTTCCAAAAAAACAAAAAAATAGGATACCCATAATGCAACACTGGAAGTTTCAGGAAGCAGCCCTTGATAAGGGAGCACCTGGCAGGTCGATAGAAGTCACCATTGAAACTAGAACAATAACACTCATACACAGTTGTATCTACTCCTGTGCCCCCTACACCCATTATGGGAGTGAGGAGGGCTGAGGTGCCAGTCTGCAGAATCTGCTGTGTACACCATCTCCAGTCAGTTCTGGAGACTGGTCCAGTGCTCTTATCAGCTCATCTGGGAAAGGTACCTCTTCTGCTGTCACTTGTGGGGAGGAGCTGAAGCTGAAGATTGGTCACACTTGTGGGGCTAGGCAAGGCCAGTCCAGGAACAAAGGGTTCCTGAGGCAAGCCGTGTGACTAAGTTGTTCCCTCTCTGGGAAGAGGAGAACCTGAAGCAATCCAAGCAAACAGGTTGCTAGGCAGAGGGGTGTCTCATGACATCAACCTGCCCGGTGCATAAATAAATGAACTGCAGTCCTTGAGAACTGTCCCTTTGTCCCCTCTCCCCCAGGAGACAGGGCTCCACCTGACCTCAGCTTTCTATTTTCTATCTTTATTTCTTCACCTTCCACCATCCTTCACCCCAAAAATTTTGAGAGTTCTGCTGGATTAGGCAGTCATGCAAGGAGGGGTTCTTTTCTGGCAAATGACTAAGCTTATGGGTATGTCTCCATGTGAGTTTCCACTTTTTCTGGATGCTAAGTGACCTAGTAGCACTGCTGGTGAGTGCCTTAGAGTGACTGAACTATGTGTGCAGTTTTCTCTTGAACCACTGTGATGGAATTTCAGAAGACTTTTTTTTTTTAAGGTCCTCATTCTCTCCATGTTGATTTATACTTCTAGCTCTATAGGAGACTGATGCAGGAGAATTCCTTGAGCCCAGGAATTTGAGGCCAGTTGGAGCAACATAGCAAGATTTTGTCTAGGGTGACAGCACTGCAGGTAAAGAAACACTAGAGTACAGTAATCCACATGGTTTGGCCAAGCCCTGTGTTAGACATTCTCCCCAACATATATTCCATCTTCTCCTGATGATAGAACTTGAATTTTCCTTTCTGTCTCTCCCCAAGTTTCAATTTCCACACTTCTGGTGGAACTGATTTTACTGTTAGATCAATGAAATGACCAATAATTATGGATTATTTTCCTTGTTTCAATGCTGGTCCATTGGTATGGTCATGCCAGGTATATGTGTCTCCTCTTCCTCCTAATAAGTCCACTTCCACATGGTAACAGTTGTTAATGTTGGGTATGACACTATTCTATCTAATCAGAGCATTGAATACATCGCTAAGACTTGGTTCAGGATGGTCAGATGAGTCAAGCCAAGACAATCACCAGTTAGCACTAGTCCTCAAGGTTGTTGTTCAGGCAACCAAGAAAGAGCTTTGCTTTGCATTGTAAGCCTGAAGCCACGCAGGAAGAGCTTGCCTACAGGTAAGCTAGTACAGCATAAGACAAAGGTAAGAGGTATGGAATGAAAGATTAAGTCCTGATTATATCATTTTGAAGTCTAAGTTACAAGCCAATACACTCCTTTTCGTACTTCATTCAGCTTACGTGGGTTTTCTGTCACTTGCAACTGAAAGACTTCTGAGTAATGTTCCCCACATAAAGCCAGCATCAAATATGCCAGTTTACAGCTTCTACTTTTGTCACCTGTACTCTACTCTCCATACAGCAGCTAAAATGATCTTTTTATAAAACAAATCATGTAACATCTCTCTTTAAAATTCTTTTAGGGCTTCATATTCCACTTAGACTTTACTCAAGGCCCATAAAAACCTATTTCTTGCCCATCTTCCCAGCCTTAGCTCTTATACCTCTTCATAACTTAATACTGTGCAGCTATGACTTACTTTGATTATCACAACATATACAACTTTCATACCTCAAAGATTTTTGTATGCACTGTTTCCTCTACCTGCGATGATCTTCTCCCCATTCTTTGCCTAGCTGGCTGCTCCTTTCTGTCTCAGTTCCTCAGAGGGGGCCTCCTGTGCCACCCATCCTAAAGAAAACTACCTTTGTTACCCTCTCTCATAATTGCTTTTTGGTTTTCCTTCACAGAATTTATCAGAGTGTGGAATTATGTGTGTATTTACTTCTTTAATGTCTAAATTTACTTTTGTGTTTTGCTTGTGTATGTAACCCACACTGGCCTCAAACTTGTGGCCATCCTCCCAAGTGCTTTACTGGCATACACCACCATGGCCAGCCTAAATTTACTTTTTAAATGTCTGGATTCCTCACTAGACTTAAATTCCACAAAAGCCTTTGATATGATATCTATTCTGCCTATCATGATACACTGAGCACTTTGTGTAGTGCTGGGTACATAATAGTTACAGATACTTGTTGACTAAACAAATGCATACTATGCTTGGATGCTACCTTAAAATAACAAATGAAAATGATAATTTCATTCAAAGCTTTAACTGTAGACCACTAAGAGATCCAGACTACAAGGAGAACATAACAGAATCTGGATTCATGAACCATCAGCAAGTGGCATCGGACATATATGGTGGATAAATATAAATCTTCAGGCTCAATTTGGAACTATTGTTCTTTCCTTAAGCACAAAAGATCATAGAACCAGGATAGCTGAACAGTGAAAATGCGATGCAGCCTAGATCCAGAGAATGACCTAGCTTTTAGTTAGAAATGAAACTCTGGTTCAGAGCCCCATCATATTCAGAAGCTGAGCTAATATACATCTACTTGAAGTTTATGTTTCTTGTTTGGTATTCTGAGACAATGCTGGGATATCAGCTAGAGAAAATGGAGTGTTTTATATGCCAAACTGATCAAATCAATCTTTGACTCATTCAAGTCACTCATTTCTTTGCTTTTAAAGGCTATTTAAGGGGCTGGGGATTTGTCTCAACAATAGAATGCTCACCTAATACGCTGGAGGCCCTGGGCTCAGTCCTCAGCACCAAAACCAAAGATAAATAAAGAAAGCCTATTTAATTTGACATGTTTCCTACCATAATTTCTCTTAGAATTGTTTAAATTTTCACTATACTGTTTTTAAATAAAAGATTACAGTTTCCAGCCATAGTTTAGCCATCATGAATGAAAACTCAGGCCATCTTAAAGGACAAGTCTGATGACAGTGGTAACAAACTGTCAACAATGTGGAGTTTATGGATAGGCAAAACAATACAAGCCCACAGGAATGAAGCAGCACTGCTGTCGACCTTCTTATTTAGGCTGTTTTCTGAGTGATCTTTTGTCCCACTCCCTTAGCACCAGTACAATATCAACTGTTCTTCACAACTAACCAAATGGTCAAATTTGTAAGAAGCATATGTTTTATACACTTTGCATTTGTAAATAAGGATTTCTAAGCAAATTCCCCAAAGTTTCAAGAGAGTCTGTGAGCTGTATTTTCATAACTATAGCAAAAATAGTAAGCAACAGACTTGTACTGCTAATAATGCTTGAAAATGAAAATGTGTCAGTGCTTTGCTCTTCTGATTAAAACACATTTGTTTCACAATATGCTTTGCTATAACTATTTTGAAAGAAAATACTTTTGAGGTTAGACTGCTGGGAAATTTAGACAGCATACTTGTATGATAGCATCTTAAGACAGGTAGAAAATATCAAATGTACTAATTATTTTGTCTGTAAACAGAGAAACTTCCTTCTCTGTACTCCCAGGCCAATCCTACTGCTGTGGAGTCCGGCAAAGTACAAGGCCTAAGAGTAAGTGTTCCGATCCATAAGACCCTATGGAGGCTTTATTTAGGAATGATAATTGTTAATATTTTCACAGGCTAGCTGACTATAAAAAGAAAAAATTATGCAAACTATATATATACATATATTTAAAAATAAGTACAAAGAAACTTACTCTTCTTCATGTTTCGCAAGATTTTCAAACTCTATAAAAGTGAACAAAAGGAAAAATTAGTTTTTCTCTAAAATTCAAACCAAATAGATATGTCAAAAAATTATAGCCATGAAATACAAAATTATTTTTTCTTCTTTGCATTTTTAATTCAGTATGAAACCTGAATTTAATCGCTTGAGTTTAATCTTGCTGTTTTTCCCACCTATATAAGTACCACGGGCTGAAGAGATGGCCCAGGGCTGGTGAGATGGGTCAGTGGTCTAAAGCACCTACTTAGAACAAGCTTAGCAAAGCATCAGGGACCGCGGTTCAATCCCCCAGCACCACATGCCAGCCAGCCCGCCCCCTGGTGGGCTGAGCTGGCCACACACACAAATAAATAAATAAAATTAAAACCTTTAAAAAAAAAAAGTAAGTATCATACTACATATTTAAAATAATGCTATCAGAGTGTGAGGCGTGAAAGTAGAGTTCCTACTTCTTCCTTTTATTAGGAACATTCCAGAACCCACAACGGCTTCTGAATGAAGCTGTGATAGTCATTCCCATTCCAGGATCCACAATGGTTTTTGAAGATAGCGTTGGTACGTCGTCATTTCCATTCCAGCCAGGAATTCTTGCCAATCATAATCTGTAATCCACTTTCTGTTACGGAGGCCCACTTCCATGTGATCAGCAATGCTGTCTTTTTCCCACCTTTCAGCAAACCATGTCCTCAGCTTCTTCATGATAGCATCTCTGCCTTACCTTTTCCAGTAACCTCCTCAGGATTTCTTCTTTCCTTCACATTTCCTCAGCAAGTTTTGTTTTGTTTTTTGTACCAAGAATCAAACTTAGTACCTTGTGCTTGCCAGGCAGGCACTGAGCCACTGAGCTATATCCCCAGCCTCACAAGTATGTTTTTAATCTATTTCATGGCTACAACATTCTTAATAATTTTCCTATGGGTCTAATATAACTGCTGTGTTCCAACAGGTTAACTATATATTCTTTTCAAGAGCAGGTAGATGTCTTTTATGACACAGCTACTTTCCTAGCACCTAACAGAAATATGATATTCTACAAAATATTTTAAGAAAGTCTTCCCTGAAAAAAGTTTAGATTTTTAGGAAATTATTTATTTACAATTCAAACATCTTAGTAAAAATTTTCTCATCCATGCTTGATGTAGTGGTGTATTCCTGTATTCCTAACTACTCAGGAGGCTGAACAAGAGGATAACTTTGAGGTCAAGCCTAGGCAAAACCATATCCTGACGCACACACAGTGCTCCCATCCTGTTCTCCCATCTGTGTAGTTTCTATCCATCCCATATGTAACTTAGTTGCTTATGTATCCCTCCGGAATTACTTATGAATATATGTGAATTACTTGTAAATACACAAATAAAAACCATTTAAGTTTTCATTCTCTTAGCTGTATAGTGTCCCACTATACATATAGTATAACTTATAATTATTTAATTGGTTTCTTTAGTGATTAACATTTATGTTGTTTCTTCATTATCTGCTTTTATAAATACTGCTGCAGTAAATGCCTGTTATACATGTAATTTCACATGTGTACAAGCATATATGTAAAATAAATTCCTAGATGTGAAATTATTAGGTCAAAGGATATATGCATTTATAATTTTGATATTGCTAAATTGCCTTCCATAGAAGTTGTTACTATTCTAATTTCCAACAAGGTAGGCAAATGCGGGCTGCACATGGTAGTGCACCCCCGTAACCCCAGCACTCTGGGAGACTTGGTGACTTAATAAGATCTTGTCTCAAAAAGTAAAAGCCAGGCACGGTGGCACATGCCTGTAATCCCAGCACTCAGGAGGCTGAGGCAGGAGGATCACTGTGAGTTCAAGACCAGCCTGGACTATAATGTTTGCTCAAGGCCAGCCTGAACCGCATAGTGAGACCCTGTCTCAAAAAGATAAAAAAGAAAAAAATTTAACACTGTAAAAATAAAAAATTTAAAAGGCCTGGGGATGCAGCTCAATGCAAAGGCTGTGATTTCAGTGCTCAGCCTCACACACACACACACACACACACACACACACACACACACACACACACACACGGTATATGCTTATTTCCCCAGAGCCCCAGCATCCATAATAGTGCAATCATACTTTTGGAGTTTGCCTTTCTAACAGATGAAAGAGCATGCCACTATAGTTTTAATCTGTGTTTCTCTTGTTTTGAACGAGGTTAGGCATATCAAATGTTTAAAGGGCAGACTATGCTTATTTATTTTATTTGACTTATCTACACATATATTTTTGTCCATTTTCATTCTAGGGCAATGCAGTTCTTTATATAACAAAT
>NW_004524716.1:4403041-4445440 GCF_000260255.1 Octodon degus | reverse complement strand
GCTGCTAAGCTCTGCCTAAGCAGGTGCATTAGTCTGCTGACTTTTGACCATTCTTGATCTCCCCTGTCCCTCCAGATGAACTTTCCATTTGTCTAGCTCCACAAATAAACAAGTTGTAGTTTTTATTGGGCCTATTTTTAAATTTATAAATTAGCCTTAGAGAGAAATAAATTCTTGGGGGCTGGGGAGATGGCTCAGTGGAATAAGTGCTTCCCTGGCAAGCACAAGGGCCTGAATTCAATTCCAGGTTCCGCCAAAAAAAAAAAAAAAAAAGAGAGAGGCAGACAGACAAATTCTTAATGGAGTGGTATTTTCTTTTGTGTGATTGGTTGGTTGGTTGGTTGGTTGGTAGCACAAGAAACTGAATCCAGGGCCTCGAGTATGCTAGACAGGTACACTAGCCCTGAGTCACACCCCCATCTGTTTTTTGTTTTTGTTTCTTAATTTTTATTTTAAGACAAAGTCTCCATAAATTGATCTTGAAATTATGATCCCCCTCCTCAGCCTCCCAAGTAGCTGGGATTACAAGTGTGTGGTACCACATTTAGCTAGTTTCTTTTTATTAATTTTGATTACTGTAAGATCAATTCATTTGAGCAAAATATTTATGCTAATTTTCTATATTAATGCTGGGAAAGGGAAAAAACTTCAGTACAGAGAGCTTCTGGCATATTTTCTAAATCTTTCATTTCTGGGGGCCAGGGAGATAGGTCAGTAGAATAAGTGCTTACCTGGCAAGCGCAAGGTCCTGAGTTTAATCCCCAAGAACCACAAAATAGGTACATAAATAAATATAAATTCTTTCACTTTTTTTTTTTTACCTTACTCCTTGTGAAATTTTTTCCAGTAGTCTTCATTATTTGTTTTGAAGATGTTGAGTCTTCCATGGTTTCAGGACAATTAATGGAATGTGTTACTGTAGATTGTGTTTGCATACCTTAAAATAAAAAAGAGAGGAAGTGTTTTGTGCATAGTTTCTTAGGCCTTTGCATTATATATAATCTATATACAATAATTCTTCTGATGGCTTTTTAAGGCAAACAGAAGTCTTGTAGGTGTTAGAAAATATACTTTATCTTAGTCATTCTTTGTACCTTTTCCATTTAGGTCTTACTTTATTGTTAACATTTAACAAATTTTAACAGTTTCATTGTCATTACTTTTTGGAAAGAAAGTACATACTACCACTTACAATCTTCATCGGCAAGAAGGAAGGACTCTAAGGTTCTTTCTGGGAGTGGAGGTGGGGAAGGAGATGAATCTTGACGTGGAACTATAATGGGAAAAGTATACAACAAATCAAAGAAATCCATTAATTAAAAATTATAAACCAAGACCCTTTTTGGCATTGCATAATTTCTGCAGTTAGTCAAATCTTAACCAACGGGGCTGGTGAGATAGCTTGGAGGCCTAAGCATCTGCCTGGCAAATGCAAGCACAAGGACCTGGGTTCAGTCCCCAGTACCGTATGCCGTTCCAGCCCTGGAACACCAAAACTGGTTGTAGTGGTGCACACCTGTAATCCCAGCACTGGGAAGGCTGAGATAGGAGGATCACTGTGAGCCTGAGCTGCTTAACAAGATCCTGTACCAAATAAATCAATAATTTGTTCAAAAATCTTAAACTATAGCTAACAAATAAAAAATCATTTCAACAACTGCCACATCAGTACCTTTGCCCTTCTGCCTCTTTAGCCAGCAAGCCTACAATTCATCAGACACATGTAGGTCACCCACAGATGTGTTCTCCCAAAGAAAATAAAATGAAATTTTTTTTCCATTTATATATTTTTTCCATAATTTCATTGAGAAACAAATAGCAATGAGACAGTTTCAAACCAAATTGGTAGGAGAGTTTCAATAATTAACACATTACATACATTCTTCCTAGTGGTTGTTTGCTGTACAAGATACGGACATGATATCCTATTTACAAACACTATTAGAACAAATCCCTCTATTTATTAAGAGAATGTAATTATATATCTATCCTAGCCATTTTGTCTTTTTTTTTTTTTTTTTTTTTTTGGCAGAACTGGGGATTGAACTCAGACCCTTGCACTCGCCAGAGAAGCACTTATTCTACTGAGCCATCTCCCCAGCCCCTATCCTAACCATTTTGAATACACAGATACAAAATGGACATTTATCTGTATCCCCTTTTTTGTTTAGTTCCATTATTTGAATATTATAGGTTTGTTAACTCAGCAAAATATTCTAAAAGAGTCCAGTAGTCCATGATAGTATCGGGTCTTCCGCTTGACTGGCAATGTCGGAAATTGTTGACCTGAGTCCCTGTAAAATGAAATTTAATCAAGCTTCTAGATCTAACTATGATTTTACAGGAAATGCCAGAGATAGAGGGACAGTTAAATAAAAACATGGGAATACAGTTAGTCAAAACCAGAATGTCTTTAAGCATTCTTAAGGACAAATTGCAGCTGAGGAGATAACTCAGTGGTACAAGCACCTGACTGGCAAGTGCAAGATCCTGAATTTGATTCCCAGTACCAGAAAAAAAAAAAAAAAAAAAGACAACTTATCCACTGTCTTCAACAAATATCATGAAAAAAATATAAAGAGAACTGTTACAGATTTTAAGTGTTAGGAAACATATAAATCACATATAATATGTTGGAGCCAGTGAGATAGCTCAGTGGACTAAAGTGCCTGCTTAAGCAAGCTGCGGGGACCATGGTTCGATTCCAGCACCACGTGACATGCCAGCCCTGCCCCCAGGGCAGGCTGTGACACACCAGCCCTGCCCCCAAGGCAGGCTGAGCGGCTACAGAGTCTGGGCATAGGCAATGGTGCATGCCTGTAATCCCAGCGTCGGGAAGGCTGAAAAACAGGAGGATTACTATGAGTTCGAGCTGCATAGAGAGACCCTGCAACAACCAAATACATTAATAATAAAAAAAATACAGTATGTTAAGTTTGAATCCAGATAAATCAACTATAAAAAGGCATTTATAAGGCAACTGGAGAAAGTTGAACAAGCCTAAGTATTAAATAATCTTAAGGAGTTATTAATTTTATTGACATTATAATATGGTAGATTTAAAATGTATGTTTGAAATTTTCCATGTTTTTTTTCTTTTGGTCTTTTTGGCACAGAGTCTCACTATGGAGTTCAGGCTGGCCGTGAGCTCACTTTGTAGCCCAGGCTGGTCTCAAACTTGCAACAATCCTCGAGCCTTAGCCTCCCGAGGCTGAGAATGACAAACACACACCACCCTGCCCAGCCATGATTAATCTTTTATTTTTTTCAAGTCAAATGGGTAAGATGCCGCATCATAACAAGGTTTGTGGGAGGTACATCTCATGCATATGACATGGACACTCAGTCACCATGCTCATAAACCGAAGGACCATGATTAATATTTTTAATGGAGCTGTTTTACCATGATGTAAACTAAAGACACAAAAGATGTTCTGTTGACCTAAGTTTCTTATCACACAATGCTGAGTATTATTTTACAGTATATTAATGCCTTTTGAAAAAATGAAAGTGCATTTTTTGAAAATGCATTTAAATACTAGAGTTTTGCTACTTTTTAAGTCTTAGAATTTGTCTATAAAGCAAGTTTTATTTCTTCCTTCCTTCCTTCCTTTTTTCCTTTTTTCCCTCTTTCCTTTTTTCCTTCCTTTCTTTTGTACTGGGAATTGAGCCCAGGGCCTTCACAGTGAACTACACCATCAACCATTTTTTAAATTTTTATTTTGTAACATGATCTTGCTAAGCCACTAAATTGCCCAGGCTGGGTTCAACCTTGCAGTTATCCTACCTCAGCCTCCCAGAGTGTTGAGTTTCTAGGCATGTGCCATCATGCCTGGCCTCAAGTTTTCTTATTTCTTATATGCTAGGTAATATACAAAAGGACAGTAGTAATTTCCAGCACCTAATACAGTAACTGAGATATAATAGGCATTTAATAAATATTTGATATAACTTCACTGAAGTACTTATTATCTTTCAATTTGCTGTTAAGAAATATTCTGAGAACTAAAGCTGTCAGTAACAATATCCTAGCAGGTATCTTCCTAAAATACCATTTCATCTGGTTGTGGGGTTTTGGTGATACTGGGGAATCAAACCTAAGAGTGCTCTATTATTGAGCTGTACCTTTAAATTGTTTTGTTTTGAGACAGAATCTCACTAAATTAGATGGAATTTGAGATTGCTATTGTTCTGCCTCAGCCTCCTCCTGTGCAGGGATTACAGCCACACACTACCATATCTGACCCATTTCATCTTAATACTCCTTTATTCAGGGATTCACACTTCTATTATTTACTGCATTCAATCTTAGTTCCTCTGCCTACCTTTATGTGTGTTGTAAAATACATTACCATTAATGACAATAGCATATTCATAGTATGTATAATCATTACCACTATATAATTCCAAAATATTTGTATCACCCTGAAAGGAAACTCTGTACCCTTAAGTAATCACTGTATTTTGTTTTTCTGTGTTGTGTTTTGTTTTCTGAGACAGAGTCTTGCTGTGAAGTTTAGGCTGGTTTTGAACTCGCTATGTCGGCTGTCCTCAACCTTGCTGGGATGCTCCTGCTCTATTCTCTCAAGTGCTCGGATTGCAGGCTTACACCACCATGCCCAGCTCAGTAAGATTTCTCTACTCTCTCTTTCGCCTACCCACTGGCAACCATTAATCTAATTTCTGTCTTTATGAATTTGCCCATCCTGGATATTTCATCTGACTCCCTTTTAAAGTCCGTCAGTATATTTTCATGTTTTTATCTACACAATTTATTTTCTCTGTCTCACAAAGTAGAACTTCTTTTTCAATAAAAGTAACATAAAGGGCCGGCCAGATAGCTCAGCAGATTAAAGCGCCTGCTCAGGCAGAGCGCAGGGACCTGGTTCAATCCCCAGTGTGACGTGCTGGCCGTGCCCCCAGGACATGCTGAGACAGTAATTGAAACTGGGTGTATGGGGGCTGGGGAGATGGCTCAGTAGAATAAGCGCTTGCCTGGCAAGCACAGGGGCCTGAGTTCAATCCCCGGTTCTGCCAAAAATAAAATAAAATAAAATAAAATAAAATAAAAATGTGAAACTGGGTGTGGTGGCGCGTGCCTGTAATCCCAGCACTTGGGAGACTGAAAAACAGGAGAATGATGACTAGTCCAATCTGTGTAGTGAGACCCTGTAGACCCTGTACTAAATACATAAAAAAGCATATTATCAATCCTCACAAAAGTCTTCTAAGTGGTTTTAATATCCTTATAATGAGAACAATCGACAATTTAGAGTATATATTTAAGCAAGGTTATACATTTTGATAATTTGTGATACACATGTTTTAATTAAAACCTGATTATAGGGTTGGAGAGAGAGCTCCATGGTCTAAGCACCTGCCTGGCAAGCACAAGGACCTGGATTAAATCCCCACATGCCACGCTGGCCACTGAAACCAAGTGTGGTGATGGATGTCTGTAATCCCAGCACTGGGGAGGCTGAGACAAGAGGACCACTATGAGTCCAAGCTGTGTAGCCAGACCCCGTACCACATAATAAATAACGATTTTTTAAAATAAAGTCTAGTATTAAAACCTGATTCTAAAGCCAGTTCTCTACAATGTATATTATATATTTGTTTTTAGTAATATAACTGTTGCTCAGTATATATAAAATAAGCAGAGTTTAGGAAAATAATAGAAACGTGGAGGCAAGAGGGCCTGCCGGTTAGCTCAGTTAAGCGCCTGCGCATGCAAATACAGTCAGGCCCAGGATACCACGTTGGATCCCCACCTCTACCTGCCTTACCAGACCCGCCCTTCAGGCAGCCCGAGCCAGCCAAAAAAAAAAATCATTCTCGACTTTTAGACTGGGCATGGTGACACGCACCTATTATCCCAGTGCTTGGGAGGCCGTAGCAGGAGGATTACTACAAGTCCGATCTAGCAGTGAGACCCTGAACACTCTGTAGACCCTTCCCTAAAACTACAGGAAAAAAAAATGTGGAGGCGGGCATGGTGGCACACGCCAGTAATCCCAGCACTCAGGAGGCTGAGCCAAGAGGATCGTCACAAATGTGAGACCTGTCTGGGCTACAAAATGAACTCAAGACCAGCCTGAACTGCACAGCAGGACCCTGCTCAAAAAAGTACTAGTAATGTAATGACAAGTCTAAACACCAAGTGGCCAGAAGTAACTTCTTAGAATCTGTTAATCATAAAATCTACATGATGGAAATGCTGCTAAATGTGTTAATTAAATTTATTTTTAATTGATGCACGAAGCCAAGCATGGTGGGGCACACCTGTAATCTCAGCATTTAGGAGGCTGAGGCAGCAAGATCACCCTGAGTTCAAGGCCACCTTGGACCACATAAACAAATTCAAGACCAGTCTGAACTACATAGCAAATCCTGTCTCCAAAAAACAAACAGAGTCCTGCACTGAGAAAGGGGAGGGGAACAAGAGGAAAACAGCGTAGGATGGCGGCTCAAATCCCAACTGCGGCTGCCCCTTCCATTCCAGGGTTAGCTCAGAATAGCAAGAAGAGGCCTGCCAGCCCTTCTGGCGGCAGCAGCAGCAGCAGCAGCAGCAGCAGCAGCAGCAGCAGCAGCAGCAGCAGCGGAGGGATGTGGCGCCAGAAAGAAGAAAAAGATACCATCAGGCGCTGGCTGTGCAGCCGGCAGTGTGGGTGCGCCGCCATCCTTAAACCAGCTAACAAGCACTCTGCTGTCTCCAGCCTCCTTGTGAACTACACAGACCCTCTGCACAAGCTGGGCTTCAGCGCCTTCACAGAGTTTTCCTACATTCGGAGGCTGCCCTCCGCTGTCATCATTGGCCACCTGACTCTAAGGAAGGCCACCAGCATTGTTCCCTGAGCCTGAGAGATGGAAACAAGGTGCAGACTGCTTCAAAGGCAGACCAGACTCATGATTTGGTTTCATGGAAACAACTCATCCTGTTGTCAATCTGAAAATGTCAGAGTGCTGCACCCTGGAAAGAATGTTTGGCTTTAAATTAAAGAGTTTTTTTCTGTTGTTCCTTCGACTGTGATATTTCCTGTTGAATTAAATTATACTTCAGTTATTACCTCAAGTAAAATTAACAAGAAAATACAAAACAAGTTGATACATAAAAACCTAAAACTTAAATATATTAATGACATAGTATATGATGTTTCAATTCATGTAATCAGGGCCAGTGAGATGGCTCAGTTGACTACAGCCTCCCCAGCAACACATGCTGTGCCACCCCCTGCCCCAGGTGTGGTGGTCCCAGCGCTGGGGAGGCTGAAAAGAGGAGGGTCACTACAAGTCCACACTGCATAGTGAGACTCTGTACTAAATACATAAAAAAAGAAAAATTACATATATGCATTATATAATGTTTAAATCAGATTAAACATGCCTTCTCAAATATCTGTCATTTATTTATGATGAAAAAAATCCTTTCTTCTAGCCTTTTGCAATATACAGTCTATGGTAGCTGTAACCATCTTGCTGTGCACCTGTTGAATTAAATTATACATAGAGCTTCTCACCTCTATGTAATTAGAATGACATCCATTGACCAAGTTTTCCATCTCTCTTTCCTCCTGCTCTCCAGTGTCCAGTAAGCACCTGTTATGGTTTGTGTCTAGTTGTCCCCCCCAAAGCCTCGTGTAGTCATGCGGTGGCTTCTGAAGTTTATGATTTAATTCTTGATCCAGTGCTGGGATTGCAGGCGTGAGTGCTACACACTGGCCCTGGGGTGGGTAATTTGCATTACATTGTGAGAGGAGAGAGGCTAGCTAGCTGGCTGAGCTACTGCCACCCCCTTTGCTCTCTGCTCTTTGCCACTGCCATGAAAGGCTGCTCTGTGCCATGTGCCACACACTGCCTTGGAGCCAGCTGAGTATGGACCGAAACCTCCACTAACTGGGCTAAATAAACTTCTCTTTCCTTCATTTTGAGTGTCAAGTATTTGTCCCAGCAATGAGAGAAGGGTAACTGAGACAGCACCGTTGTACTCACAAGTGCGATGGGATCAACTAAGATTCCATGTATGGGTGACACGTAGTACTTGTCTTCCTGCATCTGATTTGTTTCCTCTAACACACTCTCCGTCTACCTCAGTCTATATTGCTTTTTGTTGGGGGTCATTTATTTAGTGGTGCTGGGGAGTGAACTGAGGGTCTTGTACATGCTAGGCAAGGGCTCTACCACCAAGCCACACTTTGAGACCAATTCCATTCACATTGTTGCAAATACAGGATCTCATCTTTTTTGATGGATGAAGTGTTTCACTGTGTACATGTGTCACACTGTTCACTCTATTCATTCATCAGTTAATGGACACAAGTTGTTGCCATTTCTTGGTTATTGTGAATAGTTCTGCAGTAAACGTGGGGCTCTAGAGGTCTCTTCAGCATACTAGCTTCATTTCCTTTGATATAGTTCTAGTAATGGGCCAGCTGAATCATAAGGATTTTCCCACATTCTTACCAGCACCTGTTTTGTCTATATGATAATGGCTATTCTTACTGGGGTAAGGTGATACTTCAGTGTGGTTTTAGCTTATATTTCCCTAGTGATTAGAGAGGTTCAGTATCTTCATATGCCTGTTGGCCATTGCTACGTCTTCTTTAAGAAATGTGTGCACGGGTCTATTGTCTCCCCGCTTCCCAGGTCCCCTTCAGTGCTGGAAATTCAGTCCAGACTTCATCCAGAGCTACAGCCCTAGCCCTTCTCAAATTTTTCTTTTCCCTGTCAACTTTATTCTTTGATGACACTCCTCCTACAGAAGGTTTTATTCTGCCTGAATATCTGACTGGTGGCTGAAGGAGCACAGAGAACCTTTTTTTATTGCTAGAAAAATAACATTGACTGCTGCAAGAGTGGTGGGTGTCTGTGCTGTTTGTTGTCGACTCCAGGGTTCAGGGAGGGTCACTGCAGCAAGAGAAGTCTGTCACCTCCAGCCCTAATCCATCTGCACACATATGTCCCTGTAGCTTCCCTGGTGGGAAGGAGCTGCCACCTCCCACCCCCTGCCCCTGGCACTGATGTGCTACAAGTGCTTCCTGTTGTGCTCTGGGCCTAGACATGGCCATGGGGCCAGTGAAACCCACAGCCTTATCCTCGGGTCCATAGTGGGCTTGGTTGGCTTAAATGCTGAGGGAAGGGAGGTGCTCTTCAAGTTCCAGTCAGTGGGCATCTGGAAGGGCCAGAAGCAACAAACTCAGCCAGCCCAAAGCCCAGCCTGAATCTTGCACCCCTGGGTTCTGCACTTTGTGGGGTTGACAGTCATCTCCAAAAGTCAGTGGACCAGCATGGCAATTCTTTTAGTGAGCTTAGATCATGATATTGGCTGTTGAGACAAGAGTGAGGCCCTTTCTTGTTGGTACTGCCATTGTTTATTAAATGTCTCTGTTTGGCACATGCCTGTAATTCCAGCTGTTCAGGAGGCTGAGGCAGGAGCATCTCAGGTTGAGGCCATCTTGGGCATTTACTCAGAGACTGTCTCAAAAAATGCGGGGATGTAGCTCAGCAGTAGAGCGCGAGCCTAGTACATGCAAGTGCCAGGGTTCGATCCCAGAGCTGCAAAAAGGAAGTCCATGGGTACAGCAGGACTGCAAGGCATGGACTGGGGAGGATCAAGGCAAGATTGGAGGGGTGGGCTGGCTGGTGTGCTTCTCGTCTCACCCAGGCCAGCCCAAGGAGGTGCAGAGGTGAGCAGCTGCTGGCTTCCGAGGCCTGGGGCAGGGTCGTTAGGAGCCCAGGCAGGCTAGCTGTTGGTCCACCGGGAGAGGAGGCCCATCCCAGGCTCAGTGATGGATCGCACGAGCAAGTACGGGGCTTCCTTCCTGGGTGGCTCCTTGGAGGCGGCAGCCTTGGTTGACCTGGGCACAGTGCACGAGGTGTCCAGGAAGTTCTCGTCCACTACTCGGAAGCAGATCTCCTCGCCCGTGTGCATGTACCGGTCATGCGCGCCCTCCTCCGTCTCCTGCTGTTACACCTGCTCTACCTCGTCGAATTTAGCCGGTTACTGCGAAGACTCCGGGAGGATGAGGATGTCGTCGAAGAACCCCAGGGAGACATGTACTCATTGGGCTGCAGCCCTTGATCTTCCCCATGAAAATCGCATCCAGGAACGGGAGGAACATCATACAGGGGAAGCAGACTTCGGTGTGCGACGCGCCATCCCCTGGGAACACGCAGGAGTCCTCCAGGCTGGTGATGTCGAACAGGCAGGCAGAGTCCCAGTTTGTACACGACCTTGTTGGCCAATTTCTTGTTCAACTCCTCAGCAAAGGAGTCGTTGAGCTTCCTGTCAAACTGCCACGGGGGTAGGGTGGGGGCCGGGGTGTGGATCCCCACTACGACCACCATCTCCACCAGGACGGACATCCCTGCGTCCTCTGGGGGCTCCTGTCCCTTTATCCAGTTGCCTCTGGATTACACGACATATGTGAGGATCTTCAAAATTTTTATTTTGAGACAGGGCCTCACTAAATCATTAAGTTGCCCAGACTGGGTTTAAGCTTGTGTTCACCTCCGAGAGATGTGATTATGCCCCTGTCTTAGCTTCCCTTTTGTCTTTTTTTTTTTTTTAATGTATTTGCTACAAGGTCTCACTATACAGCTTGGGCTCATAGTGATCCTCCTGTTTTCAGCCTCCCCAGCACCGGGATTACAGGGGTATGCCACCACGCCCAGTCTCGCTAGCGAGCTCAGCAACCCCAAGGTGGGGCCGGCAGGGCATGGGGTAAGTGGGGATCGAACCTGGGTCCTTGTGCTTGCCTAGATAGGCGCTTAGACCGCCGAGCTGTCTCCATGGCCCCTTTTCTTCCACTTCATAGCTTGTCTCTTCACTCTGATGACTGTTTCATTTGCAGTGCAGAGCTTTTTTATGAAATTTAATTCCATTTGTCTACTTTCGCTTTTTTGGTTTCCTATGCTTTTTGGAGTCATTAAAACAAATAAACAAACAAACAAAACCCTTGCTCATTACAATGTCCTAAAGCATATCTACTGTTTTCTACTAGTAGTTTCATAATTGCAAGTCTTTTTTTTTTTTTTTTTCCAGAACCGGGGATTGAATAATTCCACGTGTTACCTTTAAGTCTTTCACCCATGCCGAGTTGACTTTTTTTTTTTAACTAATAAATAGTGTTGTTCCTCTGCATGTAGGTGCCCAATTTTTCCAGCACCACTTATTGAAAATGCCATCCTTTTTCAAATGTGTATTCATAACATCCTTGTTGAAAACCAGTTGGCTGACTTAATGGTTTTATTTCTTTCCATTCTGTTCCTTGGTCTTTATGTTTATTTTTATGCTAAGACCATCCTGTTTTGATTATTATAGCTTGTGCTATTATTTTCAAGTCTGGTAATGCGATGCTTTTGGCTTTGTTCTTTTTGCTGTAGTTTGCTTTGGCTATTCAATTGTAAAAGATCCTATCTGAAATATTTATTTAAATTATATATGAAGGAACAGAATTTTAAAATCCTAACTTCACCTTGCCCATTAGATGACAAAATTTCTAGTCTGGCAAAACCAGAGACAAATCAATAATAGCAGCATTTATTATAAGAATCATGAGGCCTCTTTAGGTGAATTACTCTAATGAGCAGGGTTTTTGTTTTTTGTTTGTTTGTTTGTTTGTTTGTTTTTGCAGAACTGGGGATTGAACTCAGGCCCTTGTGCTTACGAGGCAAGCGCTTACTCTACTGAACCATCTCCCCGGCCCCTAATGAGCAGTTTTTAAAGATAGATTCTTAATACTAAGTATCATCTAAAGCCAAGAAAAAAATTTTTACCTGGTTTGGAACTCTGGAGTTTTACACTCTAAAAGAAAAAGGAAAGAAAAAAATGTAAGAAAATAATATGTACATATAAAATTCAAAGCAATAAATAGCATTTTTGAAAATTATATTTCATATATTTATAGAGAGAGTTATGAAATGTAGATGCTATTTTTCCTAATTAATACATGTGTTGAATTATAAAAAGGAAAAAAAAAAGAATTATGAAAAGGTATCCTTACTCTTTTTTTCTTTTTTTTGGTCTGAGTCAGGATCTCACTATGCAGTTTAGGCTGGTCTTGAACTCACTTTGTAGCCTAGGCTGGTCTCGAACCTACAACAATCAGTTTCCTGAGTGTCGTGTCCTTAACTCTTACAGTGATTTTTATATTATGTGGCCTTTAGTCCTCAACTGATCCCCTCCTAACTTGTTTTCTACTTAGAACATTTTTCTTGAAAATTTATTTGGAGATAAATTATTGAAAATGTGGTTACTTCGTGACACTGGACTGGGAAAGGGAGTGATTATTCTTTCCTGTAAGCATTAAGATAAAGACCACGTGGTTCAGGGGGAGAGCTCAGCAGTGTAAGTGCCTGCATGGCAAGCACAGGATCGAGTTCAATCCCTAGTGCCCGTGCCAGGCAGGCCCCACCCTGGGCACCCGTGCTGGCCACTGAAACCAGGCATGCTGGCTATAATCCCAGTGCTGGGGAGGCTGGGACAGGAAGATCACCACAAGCCTGAGCTGTGTAGAGGGAGCCTGTACCAAATAAATTTAAAATAAATAAAGAAGACTACTATATTTGTACATATTACTAACAATAATAACAGTTACTAGTATATTAAACTATTTGTTGATTTATTTATGGTATTGAGGATTGAACCAGGGCCTTGCCCGTGATATGGAAGTATTCTATCGCTGAAATATGTCCCCAAGTCTCATTAATTTCTTTCTTTCTTTTTTTTTTTTTTTTTTTTTGCGGTACTGGGGATTGAATTCAGGACCCTGCGCTTGCCAGGCAGGCACTTATTCTACTGAGCTATCTCCCCACCCTATTAATTTCTTTTGCTACAGGGTCTCACTAAATTGCTAAGGTGGGCTTCAAACTTGAAATCTTTCTGCCTCATTCACCCAAGTACCTGGAATAACAGGTGTGCACAACCACACTTAGGACTAAATTGTCATTTTAAAAAGTAGAAAATATTTTCTTCAGTATTAAAGTTGTAAGGACTTTTAAACATTTGTTATTTTTTGATCTCCTGATATTTTAATATAGCTGATTCCAAATATACCCACAAAAGATTGCTAAAAGTATAGTTTTTTCCCAGAAGGGGAGCATATTATTCTGAAGGGTCATTTTAGGCAATATACATGGCTTTCATTGCAATACCTTTTCACAGTTAATAGGCTACCCACTTGAAATGACTACAGTGAATAAGCTCCCTGCTCATGAAGCATTTATTTTGCCTCAACTATCCTTCCAGAATCAGTGTTTCCTCATTCACTAAGCCTCCTTGATTTCTTCCAATATGAAGGAACTTCCAATACTTTGAATCTCTTTATTTTTATAATATTCATCATTTTTGCTATGTTACAACAGAACAATATAGAGTCAAAAATAAAGACTATGTACACATTCTGTATTTCAACTGTAAGTTTTTTGTTGTTTGTTTGTTTGGTTGGTTGGTTGGGTTTTTTTGTTTTGTTTTGTTTTTGGTTTTTTTTGCAGAACCGGGGATTGAACTCAGACCCTTGCGCTTGCCAGGGAAGCGCATATCCCACTGAGCCATCTCTCTGGCCCCCAAAATGAATATGTCTTTGCTTTTTTTTTTTTTTCCTCCTGGTACCAAGGATCAAACTCAGGATCTTGTGCTTGTCAGGCAGGCACTTAAGCCACTGAGCTATCTCCCCAATCAGTTGGTTGGTTTTTAAAGACAGTATCTGACTATGTAGTTCATGCTGGCCTAAAATTCACTGTGTAGCCTGGGCTGGGCTTGAACTCAGTGCAATCCTCCTTCCTCAGCCTCTTAAGAGCTAGGATTACAGGCACATACCACAAGCCCAGCTTACCTGTAAGTTTCTTAAGAGTAAGAATTGTTTCTTATACATCTCTCTCATTCCTCACATCTTGTTTTATATTTAACATCTACTAAATATTATTGAATGATAGATGCTAAAAATACATAGCAGAGGGGACTGGTGAGATAGCTCAGTGGATGAAAGCACCTGCTTAGGCAAGCTTAGGCAAGTGCAGGGACTGCAGTCTGATTCCTGGTACCACATGCCACCCCCAAAGTAGGTTGAGCCAGTCAGAGCCCAGGTGTAGTGGTGTACACCTGTAATCCCAGCACTGGAGAGGCTGAAAACAAGAGGATCACTAAGAGTCCAAGTTGTGTAGTGAGACCCTGTAACAACCAAATACATTTAAAAAAATAAATGAACAGTAACAACAACAAAAATACATAGAAGAAAAGTAGAGTCTGTTAAATCCAAATAAGAAGTGGTATGGTTTAAGATCCGGGGAGATGGCTCAGTAGAAGAAGCACTTCCCTGGCAAGCGCAAGGGCCTGAGTTCAATCCCTGGTTCCACAAAAAAAAAAAGTATTTTGGGGGCCAGAGAAATGGTTCGGTAGAATAAGCGCTTGCTCATGTCAGACACTGACAAAAGGATGTACAAAGGGCTGTACAGGGCTACAGGATAAATCCTGAGAGTACTTGACTGACCTTATCAGATACAAAAGTTACATTTCTTGTTATATAGGTCTTGCTATATATTGGTCTTAATCATCCAGCAGAAAAGTATAAAAATGAGGTATATAAAGTAAATCCATATTAATACGATGAGCTGTAAAAGGCTCAAGTCAATAACTTCTGAGGATAACCCACTGATATTATAGACTGCTAGACAGTGTTAGATTGTTTAGTTGAATTCAAACACCTATAGTATTTGGATGCCAATAGAATATTCACCTCTGACAGGACAAAAAAAAAAGGATACAAAGGAAAGATCATTTTGTATTTATATATACAAAATAGGATAAATTTATAGCTACTTTCACTTAATTCAAAGAGAAGAAAGAGGTGTACTAACAGTGTTTGGACAGAATATCCTGTCTGCTTCTTGTACTATGGATAACCACTAAGAAGATAA
The DNA here is from genome assembly GCF_000260255.1 of Octodon degus. Taxonomy (NCBI): domain Eukaryota; kingdom Metazoa; phylum Chordata; class Mammalia; order Rodentia; family Octodontidae; genus Octodon; species Octodon degus. The sequence continues at coordinate 4,430,524 of NW_004524716.1, read as the reverse complement.
CAATGTACAGTGTATTGATTATCAAAACTGTCCTATTAATCAGCTGTGAAACTGTTTTATTCATATTTATTTCTCAATAAAAAAAGTAAAAAAGAAATAACCCGACTTTAAAATGAGCATAAGTTTTAAACAGACATGAATATAAAAAAGATATATAAATGGCCAACAATCATACAGAAAGGTATTCATTGGGGAAATGCTAGTTCAGACCACAATGAAATACCACTTTAAATCCCCTAGGATAACCGTAAGAAAAATGCAGGCAACAAGAAGTATTGCTTGATGATGGGAGAAATTGGAATCTTTACACATTTGCTATGAGGTATAAAATGGTCCAACTACTTTGAAAAGCAGTTTAGTAGCTCTTCAAAATGTTCAACAGAGTTACTATAAGACCCAGAAGTACTATTCCCAGGTTTATGCCCAAGAGAACTAAATGTATGACCACATAAAACGGTGTAAAGAAATGCTCAGAGCAGCATTATTCCTAACAGTCTGAGAGAAGAAGCAATCTAAAGGGCCATCACCTGATGAACAGATGAGCAAAACGTGGTCTATCCATTCAGTGGACTCTCATTCAGCCACAGGAACGGATAGGCATGCTACAGTACACAGGAGCCTTGAGAGCATTTTGCTCTATGGAAGAAGCCAGGCATAAAAAGCTACACATTATATACTTCCATCTATTAGAAATTTCCACAATCGATAAATTATATGCATCCATTATTTTCCTTAGCTGGAACAAGTTTCTTAAATTGTGATTCAGTTCTATAAATGTACCCTAAGAAACTCCTGGGGTTCTTCTCCGGCAGTTAGTTCTACTTGTGTCTCTGCTCCCTGTCCCTGCAAGGTGGCTAATATAAGTCCCAAGCTGTATACTCTTAGAGAATAAAACAGAGAATATTCCCCCCTGCAAAAAAAAAAAAAAGAATAAGCGTTTGCCTGGCAAGCACAAGGGCCTGATTTCAAAACCCTGGTTCCACCAAAAAAAAAGAAGCAGTACAGTTTATATCTAGATGTCTCCCTAGAGCCTCATGCACTCGTAAGCAGGGCTTTTGGAAGATGACTGGATTATGGGGGCTTACAGCTGAGTGCTGTTGGGGGGTTGGTCAGAAAAAGGGGGCACTGAGAGTGTGTTCTCTCCCTGCCCACTTCCTGCCTTCCCTCTGGGCTTGCTGGTCAGCAGGAGGTGAGCAGCACTTCCTCCTCTACTCCCCTCTGCCGTGTGCCTTGCTTGGAGCCAGCTGATTATGGACTGGGAAAAAAAAAAAAAAATCTGTGAACTGTGAGCCAAAATACACTTTCCTCCTGTAAGCTGCAAGGGTTGAGTATTTTGTCCCCTGACAAAAGAAAGTAACTGAGAAAAGAAGTCAGGAAAAAAAGTGATTGACCTTGTTTGACCTAAGTCTCACAGAGTCATCAAATGTCTTTGATGCACATGTTCCACTGTGTTCCGGCGATTGTCCAATGCTTATCTTCACAGGGGATGGTAAGGATCTGGGTACACTTGGTGGCAATTCTCCTGGAAGAAAGTGAACATGGCCCAATTCTTAGGAGCTGTCCTTTTCTTCTGGAGCTCAAATGTTGCCCATCAGTAGCACACAGAACCCTGGGGGGCCTAAGAAGAGATACGCTGTATACTTACTGAACTGTACTCACCCACTTCCTCTACCACGATGAAAGACTCAGGTGTTCGTTCAGGAAGTGGAGGGGGGGTTTCATCATCTATCTGTGGAGAAGCTGCTATTGAAAATGTCAGAAATATAACCACAATTTTTGGTTAGAACATCCAAAAGAATTTCTTACAGTCTAATCTCTACTATAGATTTTACAGAATGTGTGCTTAAATTCCATTAAACATCACTAACAGTAATTTAGCTGGTACTTGTTCACTCCAGGAAAAATCAGGATAAATTTGGAGCCAGCTGATTATGGACTGAAAAAAATCTGTGAATTGTGAACCAAAATAAACTCCAATTTATTGGCTCCAATCAATCAGAATAAACAAACTCAGGAGATTTTTCTTACTCTTTGAAATATATTTCTGGGGACACGGAGATAGCCCAGCGGTCTAAGTGCCTGCCTGGGCCAGCACAGGACCCAGGGTTGATCCCTGATACTACATGTCATGCCAGCCCCACCTTGGGTGTGCTGAGCCAGCCACCAAGACCAGTGTGGTGGCACATCCCTGGTAATCACAGTGCTGGGGAGTTTGAAACAGGAGGATCACTATGAGTCCAAGCTTCATAGTGAGACCCTGGACCAAATACATAAAAAGATTTTTTTAAAAAAAATACAACAAAATATTTCATCTATTTTTAAAGTCTAAAATTATTTTCACTGAACCACTAAGTATCAGGATTGTTCTCTACAGTACTCTTTTTTTTCTCTAACATAGAATATTTAATATAGTCCTATAAGACACTTGGATTTGACAAAGATTCCATTATACTATCGGTAAAACTTTAGTATCTCTGCTTTGTTCCACAAGGAATCCAAGAAAAGAGATGTTTTTTGTTTTTACAAAACAATAGTTTTGCATGGACTTTTATACTTCTATAGAAATATTCAGAATTTTTTTTATTTTTAAAGAGAGTACAAATTAGAATTAAAACAGAAAAAAATTATAAGTGATACAGAATTTCACTTAAAGTAATATGAATTTCACAGTATTTGTTGTAATACATAGTGTTGTCTTCCAACTGGTTATTCATATTACCAGACATATGTATATAAAATTGGAAGAAAGAAATGTATAAGAATTTAAGAAGAGAAAAAGTACAAACAGTTTTAAAAAGGAGACAAAACAAATTAAATACTATCTGCTCCTTTCCATAGACCAGCAGAAATGCACAGTACAGTTGTCCAAACCATCCTGCTTACATACATAAATAAACCTCTTTCCCCCACCCCCTCTCCTATCCTTCTCCTCAACTCAGTAATTCTTTCCTTTTGAATCAGTTCATTCCTTTTTTCCAATATCTATTGTACCCTTCAGATTCCATTTTTCTCTTACAGGTTCTCACACTAAGAAGACAATGTTCAGAATTTATACAGAAATTTTAAGTGCTATTATGAGAAATTGCCACAAGATGGCCCATGTCAATGTTGTTACACTCCCTGAAAACAATTATTTTAAAAATTATATTAATACTGTGAGAAGTCTAAGGTATTATGATGACCTAAAAAAAGAAAATATCCTTAAATTGAAAAAAAAATCTGTAAACAAAGAATACAAAACCGTAAAATCAAGTTTATAACAAAGTGTATAAAATAATTTAAATCAAATAAGAAACTTTCTAAATCCAGATAAAAATTTTTGCAATGAAGCTATAAATGATCTACACATCTGTTAAGAAGTTTTATACCTGGATTGGGAAGGTAGTTCATGGCTAGAATGCTTACCCAGGATGCATGAAGCCCTAGATTCAATCCTCAGCACAAGAAAAAAGAAAACTACCTAATTGTCATGGTGTATGCCTATCTCAAGTTCAATCACAGCCTGGAAAATTTAGCAACATAGAACTTCCTTCAAAATAGAAAATTTTACAAAGGTTGTGGGGGGATGCTGGGGAGATAGCTCAGAGGCATAAGCAGCTGCCTGGCAAAGCACAAGGTCCCGAGTTCATCCCTAGACCCAGGCATGGTGGCGCATGCCTGCAATCCCAGCACTTGGGAGGTTGAGACAGGAGGACTGCTGCGATTTTGAGACCAGCCTGAGAGCTACAAAAGTGAGCACAGGGCTAGCCAAATGGCATTGGGAGACCCTGTCTCAAAAAATAATAATAACAATAAATAAAAATAAAAAAGGTTGGGGTTGTAGCTCAGCAGGAAGACTTTGGGTTTAATCCCCAGTACCACACACCCAACATACCCCTGAACATTCAATAATATTACTGAGCAAAAGTTTTCTTTAGGGCTGGTGAGATAGCTCAGGACTGATAAGATAGCTCAGCAGACTAAGCGCCTGCTTAGGCAAGATCAGGGAGCGGGGTTCAATCCCCTGCGCCACATGTGGCGCCCACTCCACCCTCGGATGCACTGAGCCAGCCACTGAGTCTGGGCGCATGCCTGTAATCCCAGCACTGGGGAGGCTAAAAATAGTAGGATCACTACGAGTCCAAGCTGTGTAGTGAGACACTTTAACAACCAAATACATATTTTTTTTTTCTTCACGTCCTACCTAAGTAGAGTGGTCTTTATTTTTTAAGTTTAATTTTTTTTTTTTTTTTTCAGATACCGGGGATCCAACTCAGGACCTTATGCTTGCCAGGCAGGCGCTTATGCCACTGAGCTATCTCCCCAGGCCTGTAGAGTGATCTTTATAAATTATCTAAGAGAGTTGAACTCGCTCTTTGCATTCCCTCATCTTCCTCCATATAAATTATTATAATCTAGGCTGGGGATGTAGTTCGGTAGTAGAGTTCTTATCTAAAATGCACAAGATCCTGAGTTCAATCCCCTGTACCACAAAACAAAAAAAATAAGTATAATAATCTCTTAAAATAAATATTATTTCTACTCTCAGAAAGTTCAGCTAAACAAAACAATATACATAAAATATATAAAAATTCCAGAATTATAAGAGGTATCAAGTATGAAAGTAATGTAATAAAATTTCATACAAAACTAAAGGTGTAAAATAATAATTAAAATTCCATACAAAACATCCAACAGATATTCTCATCTACTAAAAAAAGAAAAAGAAAGGAAATGAAAAGGAGGGCAGAAAACCAAGTTTTCCAAGTCCCGTGGGAAAATAATTCAGTGCTTCAAAAGCTGTTCAACTCATTAGTCACCCAATTGTACAACAAAAGTTTTCAGTGATGGTGTGGTTCTGTTGATCAGATTTTTTTTTCTGTCATTTTTTTGGAAGCTGTTTCTTAAGCGTAAACTGTAGGCCTCTGGAAAACATTTCCAGAAGTGAGGCTGACCTCGTTAGAAGGCCTCCCACCGGCACAGATCTCGTACCAGATCTTACTGCCTGTTTCTCGGCCTATTACATATTTGATGCTGTTTTCAAGTTATCACATCATTAAAACATCCCTGGAATTTATTTCTTTGAGGAAGAAAAGGAAAAAGAAAGACAATTAAGCAGAGGAGAAAAAGGGGTAGGTTAAGAAGATATCAAATAGTCTATAGAAACAGTAAAATCTAAATGGCATTACATGGGACCTGGGAGATAGCTCAGTAGTGTAAGCGCTTGCCTGGCAAGCACAAGGGTCTGAGTTCAATCCTTGGTTCAAATAAATAAATAAATAAATAAATAAATAAAAATTAAAAAAATAAAATGGTATTACAAACTTCAAAAAATAACATACCCAATCCAACTGTCTCTTGGTTCAGTTGTGGGCAAAAATTGGTCAGAGGATTCAATGGTGAAGAGTCGCTTGAGTTGTGGTAAGGAAGGAGGGTCGTAGAGGGTGCTGGCAGCGAAGAGCAGGGAAACACAGCTCCATCTTGGTTCTCAGGTAAATCAAGAGACATCTTCGAATCAGCACTACTTGGAAGCAACGGTGAAAAGTAAGGATCTTCTACTAAAGACATGCAAGAATACACACTCAGAGGACTACGGCCACGCTGCTTTCCGGACGCGGCGCCACACATTTGGTGGGTTGAGTCATAGGGCGGAGAACAGCTCAGTTCTTCTGAAGAAACATGTGTCCCTCTGTTAGCCTGGAACTCCGCAAGGTAAGAAGTGTGGGCTCGAGATTCCGAACACGAAAACTTTTCCTTAACGTCCAACCCCCCAGTTATTTGCTGCTGTCTCAATTCAAACGGAGTTGATTTGGTTCGCATTATAGGCCCCTTTGAATTAAAACATGTTCCTGCTGCATTTATACTTTGAGGATTAGGACTTGCCCTCAAGACAATGGAGCTGAAGTCCAAACTCCTGTGCTTCTGCAGAGGTTCCCCGACCGCTGACAACATCTTTGTCTGCCATTTCTTGGTTGCATCAGTGTTTTTGTTACAACAATAATTCAGTTCCAAGAAGTCAAAAGATGGGCTTGATCCAGCAGGGTGCAAAACTAACTCTTCCCTTGCACTTCTTTCAGAAGTCCTAAAGTTGAAGGAAGAAACTTCCGCATTTTCCACCTTCAACTTGTGTTTGCTTTGTTGGTTCATCATTTTTTCTTCTTTTGTGGTGCTAAAATAAATAGACAAAGAGGTAATGATGATGCCGTATCTCAAAAAGGCCTTTTCCCAGCATCAAAATAAAGCATAAGGGCATCATCTACCTTCCACAGCCAACATTTAGACATGTAATGTGATACTTGCCTTTTTGGAAAATTAGGAGAATGAGGAGCTGCTTGAAGAGCAGGATTTTGCTCAGGAATTGAATACTCTGCTTGAACCTTCAAGAGAAGTAAGTCAGAGATTGCTGTGTAGTGGAGTAATGGCAAGGAAATATTTTAACATTCAAAAGGCCAATAAGTAATTTTTCAGAAAATATAAGATTTAAAATAATTCATGGAAGATTTAAATATGCTTCTGAAATATTGAACCCAGCAAGAACTTGTTCATATAATGAGCTAACGGTTTAGAATAAGGGATTAGTAGTGTCATTTAAACCAAAAAGAATCTGCTTGTAGTTTTTTTGTTTGTTTTTCAAATGTGGGAGTTGGGGGTGGGATCAGCAAACTCTACTTTCAGAAATTTTAGTATCTCAAGCCTTAGAGTTAATAGGAGCTTAGGCTTGCCATTTTCCTGTCTTGTTTTCCTCTCCTCCACAATGCATGCTGGCTTTCTTGCCCTCCTTCCGTTCCACAGGTACTATTGCTCCAGATTTCATATGGCTGGCTCTTTTTTTATTATTATTTTTTTTAGGGAAGGATGTACAGGGTGTTCAGGGTCTCACTACTAGATCAGACTCAGTGATCCGCCTGTTTACAGCCTCCCAAGAGCTGGGATTACAGGCATGCGCCACCATGCCCAGTCTCAACTGCATCTCAGTGTGCCCCAGGGGCGGGGCCAGCATGGCAGGCTCAAGGATCAAACTCCTGGCCCCTGCGCCTGCTTGCAGGCACTTTAATCCACTGAGCTATTTGGCTGGCCCATGGCTGGCTCTTTTTAAAGGATTAGATCTTTGTTTAAATGTCATAAGGAAATTTTCCTGATCACTCAACCTACCATGTCCCCATGCTTACCCTGCTACTCTCAACCATTATTTTCTTTATGGTAATTATCATATTATGAAATTTATTAGTGCAGTTCATAGAATCATATTATACTATTGTTTGCTAATTATATCTTGAACTCAGAGATATTAAAATGTAAAAATACATCACTATAATTTTAAGATATGACCTGTTATGGATTTGTGTCATCCCAAAGTTATATTGACATCTAGGGGGCCACCAGCTTGGGTCCCCTTCTGTCTCTCTCTCAAACAGGAACTTTCTTTTCCCCAATAAATATATTCTGTTCTAAAAAAAAAAAAAAAGAAAGAAAGAAAGAAAAAATAAATCTTTAGCCCTGGTATCTGTATGCTCTTACTTGGAATTAGCGTAGGTGAGGTGATACTGCAGTAGAGTGGGACGGGATAGAAAGACATGTGTTCTCATGAGAAGAGAAAACAGCAACATAGAGACACACAGGAGAACACATGTGACAGGGAGACAGGCTGGAGTCATGACTCCACATGCCAGTGAATGGCAGAAATTGCCAACAGACACAGAAACAGAGGCAAGAAAGATTCTTCCTCTACAGCTCTAGAGAACACGGTTCTGCCAACTCCTAAACTTCAGACTTCAGGCTCCAAAACTGTTGGGAGATAAATTCGCATTGTTGTCAATGTCCCTGGCTTGTAGTATGTGTGACACCAACCCTCGTAAACTAACACAGACACGTCCACACCAACGTCCAGTGATGGATAGGAAAGCCAGACTGCTGTTCAATAAATAAACAGAGAACTGAAAAAAAGCACCAGGAACCAAACAGACTTGACAGACGTATGTAGAACACTATATCCAACAACAGGAGAATACACATTCTTCTCAAGTGTACCTGCAACACTCTTCGGGATGGTAAGCCATATGTTAGGGCACAAAATAACTCATAATTAATGTTAAAAGGCATCATACGAAGTGTCTTTCCAAATCACAGTAGAATAAAACTAGAAATAAATAACACAGGAGAAGTTGAAAATTCCCAAATGTGTGGCAGTTACACAACACACCCTTAATCAAGCAATGGATCAAAAATAAATCACAAGGGAAACTAGAAAATATCAGTGACAAATATAAACAAAAATACAACAAAACAGAACATATGAGAAACAGTGAGGCCAGCATTCCTGTAATGCCTGCACTTGGGAGGCTGAGGCCAGAGGATCACTGAAAGTTTATAGGCTTCTTTTTGTTTTTTCTTTTGGTGGAAGGGGGATTGAACTCAGGCCCTTGTGCTTCCCAGGCAAGCGCTTATTCCACTGAGCCATCTCCCCCGCCCATCACTGCAAGTTTGAGGCCTACCAGGGTTACGTAGCGAGTTCAGTGCAAACCTGAACTACATAGCGAGACCCTGTCTCAGAAAAGAACAAAACACACAAACACACGTGTGCGCATGCACACACACACACACACACACACACACCCTTCTCAACAAACAAAAGTCAAAGAATCAAAAGTCTTCACTTATAAATTATTTTCCTTTCTTTCTTCCCATTCTCCTGCCCTCTCTCACTCCACCTCTCCCTCCCTTTCTTCCTTCCTTTTTGTAGTTTTCTTTTTTTCAATACTGGAGACCAACTGAACCAGAGCCTTACACATAGTTAGCAAGCACTCTACCACTGAACTACATCCTCAACACTTTTTTGGGTTTTACGAAGGATTTTTTTTTTTTTTGGCTGGCTCAGGCTGCCTTGAGAGCGGGTCTGGTGAGGCGTAAGGAGCTGGGGATCAAACCATGGTCCCCTGCACCTGACTGGGTTTGCCCCAGCAGTCACTTAAACAACTGAGCTAACCCAGAAGATCCCTTGGTTTTTATTTTAAAACAGGGTGTCATTAAGTTGCCATGCATAACAGCACGATAGACCTGGAGTACATGATGCTACATGAAATAAGACAAGTACAGGAAAACAAGGACTATGTGATCTCATCTTTATGTGGAATTAAAACAAAAATAAAACTCATCAAAGCAGAGTAGGATGGTGGTTACCAAAAAGAGGAAGGGAGGATATGGTGACTACACTTAATATAGTGGATGCTTACATTTTAAGGAACATAGATTTTAAAGGAAAAAATGAGCCAGGCACGGTGGCACATGGCTGTAATCCCAGCACATGGGAGGCTGAGGCAGGAGGATTGTTGTAAGTTCAAGACTAGCCTGGGCTACAAAGTGAGCCCAAGACCAGCCTGAACTGCATAGTGAGATGCTGTCTCAAAAAGACAAAATATAGGGCTGGCAAAATAGCTCAGTGGGTTGAAGGGCCTGCTTAGGCAGACACAGTGGCTGGGGTTCGATCCCTGGCCCGCCATGCTGGCCCCACCCCTGGGGTGTGCTGAGACAGTGATTGAGACTGAGTGTGGTGGCACATGCCTATAATCCCAGCTCTTTGGGAGACTGAATACAGGTGGATCACTATAAATCCCATCTACATAGTGAGACCCTGTAGTCCCTCCAGACCCTTACTAAAATAAAAAAAAGACAAATAAATAAAGGAGGAATAAATAAGTTAATTAGCTTGATTTACTCATTCTATAATGTATACATATACCAATGCATATGTATACCATAAATATATATATATAATTTTTATTTAAAAATTTTTAAACTTAAAGATTTTAATCAGAGATTAGTAATCAAAATAAGGCTAGTGTAGCCAAAAAAAAAAAAAAGAAAAGAAAGAAATAAAACACTGAACTGTGACCACTTTATATTTGTTGCTTTTTCTACTAACTTAAAAACAATTGTCTAAAACAAGAGATCGGAACACATGACTGCCCCGAATAAATACACTTTCCAAAATTAGCTTAAAATTGTACACATTAACCTAAAGATTGTTTTTCTAAGTTAAACTATCAAAAATTCTCCAGTACAGTCTTACGCATACCTGACACTACAGTGTAGCTCTGACATAGACGAGTCCTCCAAGTGATCTGAGATCCTCTGACCAAAACCAAGGTTGAAAAAAATGATGTCATATCTACTTTAAAATTTACCTCTCTTCCAGGCTGTTTGTCTTCCATGACATCCATCTGTCTCTTGAAAAGCTCTAATACAGCACTGTAGACCAGTTCATACTGTTCCTGTAGAGGACCACAAGCCAGAACAAATGAAAAAAACCCAAAAAATTTGGTGAGCTACTGAACAAGATTCAAGATTATGACTCCCATCATATTGTAATAGAACAGGCTAGAAAGGGACCATTAGTGTAGTTTTTACACTTTTTATTTTTATAGCCCATTTCAGACTTCAAAGCACTTTCAAGTTGCTAGAAATCATTAAATATTTTATATAACTCTAGCTAATGTACTAATACTTGATGGCATTTTTTTTTTATGTTCTAACCCAACTTTCTTGTCTGGCTTTCCTTCCTCTACCATCTCCTCTAATTCTGTTTCCTTTGTCCACATTTTTTAAAGTTTATTTCACCCTAAGTGTATTTTTTTTCAAACTACCCTCATCTTTCCTGGAAAAAGGTACATAATAGCTGCTGTAGAGATAAAAAGCTTCAATACACATTCTCTAACTTCACCCTCACAATTGCTCCATGAAATAGAGACCATTCTACCTATTTGTAAACAGCTTTTCCAGTGTCATTCAGAAACCATTTCTGAGACTTGGCATAGAAACTGAAATCTTCTAAGTCTGAGTTTAAGGTGTGCACTTAGATCAAGTTGCTGAAATTTAGTCCTGGTAAAGAGGCCATAGAAAAGTAAACCACTGAACTGTCTCATTGCTATTTATCAATAAAACTTTGAGAAAAAAAAAAAAAGAAAAGTAAACCACTGAATAAACCTTGGCAATGTGTGGTTATATAAAGACTCGCTGGAGAGCCGTGAGACCTGCTATTTAAGGATCTGCGTCTATACTACTGCTTTGGCAGGGTACCTGCTCGAGGATTTTCTCTGACATTTTATATAACCCGTACAAGCAAAGAACCACTTTTTTAACAGTGATTTTAGCAGGAGAGCCAGGCAGAGTCTGTTTTACCCAGCACAACAGTGGCACATGCTTGAATTTTCTTTTTGAAAGAAGAATCAGACAGGAAGCGCTCAGCTGGTTACAGTGCCGTTTCGTGGTTAGAGTAATGTCAGATAAAGCAGCTGCGACTCTTAAGGTATTTGTCCAGCCAGTCACTGATGATGTCACTACGTGAAGGTCTTTTGGGCCATCTTTCAAACTGGAAAAGCGAGCCCAAAATGGCACCTTTCTGAGCTTCGCACGGTCTTATTGATTTAGCGTTATACTTTATATGAGCAGGTTGCCTATTTCCTGGAGTCTCTATCCATTTCCAGGGGTTATTGTTCTTCTTTCGAGTCTGATAGAAGTAAACCAACTAATGCTTTCATTTCACATAAACTTTCCCCCCAGGCTGAATATAGAAAACACCTACAGTCAACACACTTTTTTAAAAAAAGTATTTTTTCCACAAGCTATTAGTGGAAAACCTCTGTCTACCAAATAGGTTTATATTGTAATAGCTCTTCATTTTTTCCCCTTCAACTTACAACTTCTAGATTGAAATATCTAAACTGCCCCTACCAATCATTTTATCTCTAAACCTAGCTACAAGTTAATTTATGAGGGCTAGAAGCACTAGATTCTGATCTGTTTGTTCTATGCATTAAGTTATTTAAAAGTAGCTCTAGAAAAAGTAGGCAAATCTCCTTATAAGTCATAAACATCAATTAACCTTTGTGATGAATCAATTAATAAATGCTAACTTCCATCTTAAGACTGGAGGCCACAAAAATATTGATGTAGAAATATGGATAAATTTAATGTTGTGGACAGCAAGAGAGTTAGACCAGGAAGAGAAAGGAAGAGCATTTCTGATGGAATAAATGTGGGCAACCTCCAGGGTTTGAAAATTGCGATATAAAATATAGTATTTTTACCATAGTTTAATTATAGTTTTCCATGAAATAGAAAAAGTACAGAGAAATGGTAACCATGGCTTTCTCTAGGTGATAGAAATGTGGTTTTCTTTTTAATTTAACTATCACTGCTTTCTAAAATAAGCTTATATGCTATGCTATCTTTACCAGATTCTTACTACTTCCTAAAACAAGAATTAAAATTCCTGATTTTTTATGGCTTTAGTGATGACTTTATTACAAAATTTCACATTAATGTGACCCTTAACATTCTTTCTAATAAATCAAATAGCTTGCTGAATTTTTTAACATTCTTCATAAGTAAAAAAATATGCCAGCCAAATAGCTCAATGGATTAAAGTGCCTGCAAGCAGGTGCAGGGGCCAGGGGTTCCATCCCCAGGCCCGACATTCTGGCCCCACCCCTGGGCATGCTGAGACAGCAATTGAGACTGGGCATGGTGGTATAAGCCTGTAATCCCAGCTCTTGGAAGACTGTAAACAGGCGGATCACTACAAGTCCGATCTAGTAGTGAGACCCTGAACACCCTGTAGACTCTTCCCTGAAAAATACTAAAAAAAATAAGTAAAAAATACTATATTAGACTGGGCATGGTAGCACATGCCTGTAATCCCAGTGCTGGGAAGGCTGAAACCAGGAGAATCACTATAAATCCAAGCTGTGTAGTGAGACCCTATACCAAATACATTTAAAAAAAAAAGAAAAAGAAAAAAGAAAAAGAAATACTATATTGATTTCATAACATTTTTAAAACACGTCTACAGCTATACAACCCTGAACGTGCCTAATCTTGTCTGATCTCAGAAGCTAAGCAGGATCCGGCCTGATTAGTACTTGAATGGGAGACATTTTTTTAAACAGAAAACATAAAGAATGAAAAGAATTTGACCCAGAACAAGAGATACATCAAAGCTACTGGCATATTCAGATTAGAGCAATGGGATGGGCTTTAAAACATTTCATAGTAAATTGCTGTTGAATTTGAGTAGTCAACTGCTTTTGTAAATATGACATGAGGCAAGACTCATACACACACACACATCCTGTTCTGCCGTGGTCCTTACCTGAGTCTGAACTAATGAAGGCCTCTGTGTTCGCATTTCCTGGATCAAACTGAAAACACTGAAGTTCTCAGGAATTATCTATCAAACGAAAGGGGAAAAGGCTTATTCCTTTCTATCCTTTGTTAGCAAAGCATGTCACTCTGTCATAATCTTGTACGTCTATGACATCTGCTCCCCTTACATGGAATAACAACCGAAGAAGCACGCATTCTGAAAACAAAGGCAGCTTCTCGTCGCTTGTGTCCTAGTTTCAAGGTGAGTGTTTTTCCTAAAAAAGACTAAAGAATGTCTTCAGAATTATTTCACATGGAGGTCATCAAATATCTGAAACTAAAGACACAAGAGACAGGACTCAGCGGATAAGCAAGGACAAAAGTTTTTTTTTTTTTTTTTTTTTTTTTTTTTTTGTGGCAGAACCGGGGATTGAACTCAGGCCCTTGCTCTTGGCAGGCAAGTGCTTATTCTACTGAGCCATCTCCCCGGCCCCTCGCTTATTCCACTGAGCCATCTCCCGGGCCCAAGGACAAGAGTTCTGTAAACCAACAGAAATGGGAAGATAGGTTCAAAGCCCATATTTTAAACTTTCTATTTTCCTGATAGATGTTAAAAATGATTTATAAGCCAAGTGTGGTGGTGCACACCTATAATCCCAGCATTCTGGGAGGCCAGGGGAAAAGAGGAGGGAGATTGCAACTTTGAACACAACTCAATTAGAATTTTGAGCAACTTAGCAAGACTCTGTCTTCAAGGAAAAAATAAAAACGATGGGGATGTAGCTCAGTATAAACGCCTTGGGGTTAAACCCCACTATCACAATATAATACAGATACACAGACATAGATATGGATAAGGATAGGTAGATAAGAACACAACATATGATTGAGATTAAGTTGAGCCCATCTGCTAAAGCAATTTGGATAAAGGAAGAATAATTACATTATTTAGGACTGCAGCTCTTAAATTTTAGCATACATCAAAATCATGGGCCACACTTACAGAATTTCTGGATCAGTCCATGGGGTAAGGCCACAGAATTCATATTTCTAACAAGTCCTAGGTAATGCTGATGATGCTTGTCTGGGTATACTTTGCAGGGCTGGGGACTAAACTCAGGACTTCACACAAGGTATAGAGCTGTTCTCCCACTGAACTACAACCCCAGCTTCTGGACCACACTTCAAGAACTGCCAACCTAGGAACTACTGCAATTATCTGATAGAGTAGGTCAGCAAATTTTCTAGAAAAGATGAATCCTGAAGATGTTTTGAAACATAAAACTGTTCTTCAGTCTGAGAGCAGTGGAGTAAACAAACAGGAAGTACCTGCTGAGAGACACTCACCCCATCTTTTAGCAGCATCCATGTGTAATCAATGGCACAAATAACACCAGTCCTTCCACAGCCAGCGCTGTAAAGAAAGACCACGGTAGTAAGCGTACATATTTAGAGAGAGTAGATCATTGACAGTAGCTGGAAGTTTGCACCATCAGACTTGAAGAAACAATCTGTAGTCTATGAAGATGCTTTCAGACTCTACTATTTTCCACACCACAGTGACCCCCAGGACAGGTCCACAGTAAGATCTCACAGCAAGAATCACTAAAGCCATACTGTTCACAAGTGACATTTAGTAAACATGAATTTAATGCTCGGGTTGGACTTCCCGGAGTTTGTTTCTGCTCTTGACCTTTCCCTTTCAGTTGCAGGGTGTGGCCAGCCCTTTGGTTTGTTCTCAGCAGAAGCCTCATACATGGCATCCTACCTGCAGTGAATGCATATGGGAACACTGTCATCCTCCTGATAACAACGCATATCCCAGATGAGCTCAAGAATAGGGTCTAGAGATGAAGGCACGTCATGGTCTGGCCAATTCTTATAATGAAACTGGTAGATAGTTCGTGTTTCCTATGAAAAATAGCAAGAATGAGAGAAGGGTTCAAGCTTAGGAATCTGATTCTACTAAAAATTAGTGTGAACCTGGGCTGGTGATACGTGCCTCTGTCCCAGCACTCTGCGAGGCTGAGGCAGGATGATCATAACCTTGAGCCCAGCCTGGGCAACTTAGTGAGACACCATCTCAAAATAAAAAATAAAAATGGCCGGGGAAGTGGCTCAGTGCACAGGTCCTGTGTTCAATCCCTAGTATAAAATCATCACCACCACCACCACAATCATCATTACTATCATCTGACTTAGTAGGCTCTCTTCTGTATCTTCTTTTGGGCAATAATTCTCAGCTGACCAGGTGCCTTATGAGGAAGTGATTTGAGGCTAACCCAAACCGCCCCATTCACAAGAGGAAGTAGATATGGAAATAGTCCAAACCAGATTTTCCCAAATAATGTGTTTTAAGTGGGTCACAGACACGCTGATTTATGAATTCCCTTTGGCTTTAGACAGGATAGATAGGGCTTAGGAGGGCCTGAGCTCGAAAGGTGCTTCCCACTCTGTCAACATAGCTTAGCCTCTTTTTGCCCTAAAAATGCCATCATTTAATGTGTGTGCCACAGTGTGGGACAGGTCAGGAAGCAGAGATTACACCAGAGAGCTCTTTTACTCTGAAGGCTTTTCAGGACATAGCCCCTGTTGTTTCCCATACTGGTTTGCCCTGAACTAAGTCACACGCGTGTATCTACCCGCCTGGTCTCCAGAGATTGTTGAGCTTGTCGTTCCTGTCCTGTACTTACACTGTTGAACTTGGCTTTTAGAGTCCTGATTATATAATCAGATTTCCTTCTTTCAGCTTCCTAAGAAGAAGATTAAAACATTAGTGATTTCAAAAGCAAGATCTCTATAAAGTGGATCCTGGAGGCTTTGCTCCGTCACCATGACAACATACTTACGCAAGATACGGAGAAAGGGCCGAACTGCAGCTGCGTCTGTCCTGGCTCAGCCCAGTAGCGCTCACACTTTTTCTGTTGCACAAAGCAGAATACAGTGATTTCCCTTCCTATCTTCTAGCCCCCGCTGGGGTTAGAACTCACTCCCTTACACAGAAGCAGACTTGGGGGGCCGGGGAGATGGCTCAGTAGAATAAGTGCTTTCCTGGCAAAAGCAAGGGCCTGAGTTCAATACCCGGTTCCACAAGGGGGGCGGGGGGAAGAGGAGAAGAAGAAGCAGACTTGGCTCTATGGCTTTCACTTTAGGTAAGGTACTGCCAAGCCCCTTGGGCTTCAGTCCCAACATCATAACCTGGAATCTCCTAAGGATGGAAAAGCAAATATTAAAGAACATAAGAATTACAGACTTTCTAGAAGTCTAAAAAATAAGGTTTTATATCTATTTTCTAGTATTCCAGAAAAACTAAAAGGGAGCCAGGTGTGGTGGTGGCACATGCCTATAACCTCAGCACTCAGGAGGCTGAAGCAGGAGGATTGCCATAAGGTTAAGGCCAGCCTGAACTATATGGTGAGACCCTGTCTCCAACAAACACACATGACCCCCACCACCACCAACAACAAAAGCTACAAGGAAGTAAATGTATATTACAGCAGCTGTACAAGCCAAAGCAAACACCAAGTTTCCTTGGTTTGCATCAAAATTGCCATTGCCCAATGGAAATGATAGTTTTTCGTCTTTGCCAGCTCGGCCCACCTTGAGGGTGGGCTGGGGCAGCATGTGGTGCCAGGGATCCAGCCAGGGTTTCCTGCTCCGGCCTAAGCTTGCCTAAGCAGGCACTTTAGACCACTGAGCTGTCTCACTGGCCCCCTAGGAAATGGTAGTTTAGAATAGTGATGTCGAATAAAAATATGTCAACTACATACATCATTTAAAATTTTCTAAGAGCCACATTAAAAAATGAAAACAGAGGGGCAGGAAGATAGCTTGGCAGTTTAAATGCCTACCTGGCAAGCTCAAGGACCCGGGTTTGAGCCCTGGTACTGCATGCTGTGCTGCAGTGCCGGCCACCAAAACCGGGCATGGTGGCGCACACCTGTAATCCCAGAACTTGGGAGGCTGAGACAGGAGAATCACTTAGAGTCTGAGCTGTGTAATGAGACCCTATAGACCATGTACTAAATACAGTTTTTAAAAATATGGCTAATGTGACTGAAGAACTCGGTTACTTTATTTCCTTTTAATTGAATTAAATTTTAAAACATTTAATTTAGTTATTAGAAAACTTTCAGTTTCTTTAGGACCACTTGGGCAAGTGCAACTTTTGTAATATAATTTTTATTTAAGCCTAAATGAAAAGAAAATATTTCCAATGAAAATTTAGCTTACTAATTTTTTTTTTTTTTTTTGGTGGAACTGGGGATTGAAGTCAGACCCTTGTGCTTGCCAGGGAAGCACTTATTCTGCTGAGCCATCTCCCTGGCCCCTAGCTTACTAATTAAAGTAAGCTATAACTATATATACAGACAGGATTTTTAAGATTACTTTAAAAAACAGGTCAAGTATCTATGAATGGCTGTCTGGCCGGCCCTACATTGGCCATATTTTAAGCAATTAATTAACTATGTATAAGGGCCTACAAGATAGCTTAGTGGACTAAGCACCTGCTTAGGCAAGCGCAGGGATGGGTTTGATCCCGGGCACCACATGCTGTACCTGCCTCACCCCTGGGTGCACTGAGCCACGACCAAGTGTGGGCGTGGTAGCACCTGCCTGTAATCCCAGGGCTGGGGAAGGTGAAAACGGGAGGATCACTATGAGTCCAAGCTGCACACTGAGATCCTGTACCAAATAAATAATAATAATAATAATAATAATAATAATAATAACTACATGTAGCTAATGGATGGCATTTGTTGTTTCATGATTTTTTTTCTTTTCTTTCAGTACCAGGCATTGAACTCAGGACCTTGCACTTGCCAGGCAAGCACTTATTCTACTAAGCTATTTCCCTAGACTGTATAGCATTTGGGACAACGCAAGATTACAAGCTTGGAGTAGCAGTTAAAGCCATCTGATTAATAGAAATGAGAAATAGAATTGTTACTTTAAAAGCATACTTTGTATTTACTTTATTTTTATTTATTCATGTTGGGTTTTTGAGATAGGTTCTCACTCTGCAATTCAGACTGGCCTTGAATCTACTCTTTAGCAGAAGCTCGACTGGCCTCGAGCTCTCAGGGATCCCTCTGCCTCAGCCTACCAAGCGCTGGCATTACAGGCTTGCAGTCCCATACCCAGCCTGTTCTTACTTAAACACAGTCTCCTGGGGAAATAGGCTCTTAGGGATGAAAAAGTCCTGAGACAGGTGGCATTCGACCCTGAAAACTAGGATGCTAGTATGATCCTGATTTATCCTGGGCACACTTAAGGTAAGTTCAGTTATCAGTTTTTCCTATTTTCCTCTTTACTTTTAAGTCAACAACATTAGAAAGTGACTCACCTTTCCCATTTCAAACTCCATACATGCCATAACAATGATCTGGAGGTGGGGGGATGAAACACAGAGAAATTAAAAACATCTTTACAGCTAGAAAGAAAGATAATACATGGGCCCCAGCGTCAGAAAGTGCACATCATTATTCTGCATTGCTTGGATTGCTTTTTAACCAATAAAGACATCCTGATAACTCATATGCTTCCTTCTTTCTGTCTTCGCTTCCCTTTTCTCTATTCAAATCAGTAAAGCCATGTTACCAAAAGAGCCTGTCAAGGAGTGAACTTTCACTTCCTTTTTTTCTGTTGAGACAGGGTCTCGCTACACAGTTCAGGTGGCCTTGGGCTTTCTCTGTAGCCCAGGCTGGTCTGGAGTTCACAACAATCCTCCTGCCTCAGCTTCCCAAGAGCTGGGATTACAGGCATGTGCCACCATGTCCAGCTTTTGTGTCCTTGGACAAAAATGACATTGTGATTTTAATAAAAAAGTGCCTGAACCCTGAAATTCCAGTGATCAGTTAAAAAAACAACTGGAAATGGTAGACAGGGAAACCCAGCACATCTCGACATTCTACCCCCTTTATCCCTATGAACTAGAGAATAAAGGAACAGAAGCAAGTCTGCATTTACCAGAACACTGTATTCCCAAATCATCCTCCAAAAGTCCAGAAGAGTTGAAGGTAAAGGGCCCTGTGTGGCAATGTAAGCCCTGGGTGCATATACTCCCTGAAGAGGAAAAGAAATTACATTAAGTGACTGCAGAAAATGGACTCTTCAGGGGCTGGGGAGATGGCTCAGTAGGATAGGCGCCTCCCTGGCAAGAGCAAGGGCCTGAGTTCAATCCCTGGTTCCGCCAAATAGAAAATACACTCTTCAGGCTGGGCGTGGTGGCGCACACCTGTAATCCCAACACTTGGAAGGCTGAAAACAGGAGGATCACTATGAGTCCAATCTGTATAGTGAGATTCTGTAGACCCTGGACTAAATACAAAAAAAGAAAAGAAAATACACTCTTCTTATCTAATCCTCTCCCCATTCTCCTTATTTGTTTTTTGTTTTTTTGATAGAGGGTCTGGCTATGTAGTTCACACTACCCTTTTTTTTAATACACAATTTTATTTTTATTTTTATGGTACCGGGGATTGAACTTAGGACCTTGTGCTTGCCAGGCAACCACTTACTCTACTGAGCTATTTCCCCAGCCCTCATGCTACCCTTGAACTCACTATAGAACAGGATGTCTTTGAAATCTCAGTGATCCTCCTGCCTCAGCCTCCTGAGTGCTGAGATTACAGACAGGCGCCACCACGCCCAGCCCCATTCCCTTTTTCTAAAGTCTCTAGAGAATTAGGAATATTTTTATTTCCTTGCAACATACCTTAATGAAGTTGGCATTGATGTAGCTAGAATCCTCATCAGACGTTATCAGAGACAGCTCTACTCGGCTATGATCATCTATAATTAAAAAAAAAAAGAAAGAAAGAAGAAAAAAGAAAAGAAATACGATGTAATAGAAGACTACATTTAGAGCAGGCTAAATTAGGGCCTAACACTGTGAAGGGTGGGTATAATTAAGTGTTGGGCTCTTTTGCAGTCATAAATACATGCCACATTCTGAGATCATGAATACAAACAGTGGGTAGAAAGACAGAAGTGCTTGAAGTTGAGAGGAGGTCCACATAGGCAGAAATGGAACTTACAGGGCAAAATGTCCTTGTATCTGTTTTTCTTTATATTCATGGGCTTCTGAGCCACAGCTGTGGGGTAAGTTTTGTCTGCCTTGAACTTGGTGGATTGCTTTTTCAGCTTCTGTAATAAAATTTCAAGAAAAATTTTACTTAAAAAGTAAAAGGAGGTCAGAAGCCATCTCTAGAGTTTTCCTTCTTCATTTACCAAAACTTCCATTTCAACTACGTCAGCATCCTCTGGGGCTGATTTCATTCAGGACAGGGCATAAGGACAGCACAGTTCAGTGAGAGAAAAGGGAAAGGATCATGTTGGACTGCAGCTGTACTGTGGGTAGCCAAAACTTAAAGGTGAAATTGGTGAATACTTAAAATATATATATTTTCTGGATTGCAGTGAGAAATGGAGTGCGACCTGCTTCTGCAGGGTCCTCCAGGCCTCCCGCAGATGGCGGTGGGTGACCTGGGGGCCCAAGGGTGGGCCTCTGCCCAGTAGGCCCTTGGATCCCTCGCTGTGACTGCCCACTGGCTGGACCCAGGCTTCCAGGCAATGGGAACCGATCCTCCACCCCACCTTGATGACCTAACCGTAGCAACAGCCTTGGAGCCAGAAGCCCTCGGGCTGCAGGGTCTCCACCCCGACCCCGCCAGCCTAGGCAAAGCACCTGCCGGGACTCAGCGCAGGACTCAGGGCCTTGCAGCAGCTGCATGTGGGGTGGAGGAGGAAGGGTGGCCCCTGGAGGGCTGCAGAGGGCCTCGGCGGCGGGTCTAGGAATTCTGTGAGACCTGGTCAGTTTGCAAAAGGAGAAGGGCCTTAACTTCCTCCTGACCTTTCCCTCCTTCCTTATTTTTATTAGTCTATGTCATCTTGGTTCTTTTCCTACAACTTATCCTTTTCACTTACTACTCTTTTATATTGCTTCTCTGTGCTGAGAATTACCCAATGTTTCACTGTCACATCCACAATTCTCTGCTCTTCTCCCATTACACATGTATTTTCTCAGAGATATGTATATTCTTATGGCATACCAGTGTTTGTTGATTTAATGGACTAAAATTGAATTACATTGCCAATTTCTATTGGATGTCTGAAATTTCTCTATCAAAGTTTTCTTAATATTTTAATCTCAAATTCTTAACCATATCCTAGATAATTTCATATTAGTTGAGTTTGTTTTGTTTTATTTTGGGTTGGGTTTTTTTTGTGTGTGAGACAGGGTGTCCCGACATACTTTGGGCCAGCCATGAAGTCACTACATAGCCCATGCTGACCTTGAATTGGTAGTGATCCTCCTGCCTCAGCCTCCCAAGTGCTGGAATCACAGGCACGCACCACCACATCCAGCTGCTAGGTTAGTATTTAATTACTGCCTCGGACTCAGCACATTCAAAACTAAAATCAATGCTGTCCCCTGTCAGATATGAATGGCTCTGTCTTCACCCCAAACAGCTATACTATAGAAACCGGGGGTTGGGCTGGGGAGATAGCTTGGCAATCTAAGCCCCTGCCCGGCACACTCAAGGATCTGGGTTTGATCCCTGGCACTGCATGCTGTGTTGGCCCCAAAACCAGGCGTGGTGGCGCATGCCTGTCATCCCAGGGCTGGAGAGGCTGAGACAGGAGGATCACTATAAGTACAACCTGCCTAGTGAGACCTTGTACAAAAAAAAAAAAAAAAAAAGATGGCACAAATTCATGACAATGATGTGAAATACGACTTCATTAAAATTAGGCCATTCCTTTTTTTCTCATAGATATATCTTTCGTACAGCTTTTGCAATTCTCAGCACAGGGTGCACTAAGAGAAGTATGGAAGTATTTCTCTCATGTGACTAGCAACAAGAAAAAAACGGGGACTGTTACTCTCATTACATAGTTGCTCATACTGCCTATAGGATTTTCCCATAATTTTGGTGCCCGTATGTGACAGTTTGCCTAAGGAGCCCTGCTAAGTGATTTTAACAAATGGTGATGGAAAGGGACCCTAAATTAAAAATATGACACGAGAAGAGAGAAACAGAAAAGAAGTAGAGAATAAAAATTTGATTTAGAAAATAATTCAAATCTATCATTAGACTTCAAAATTGGCTCAGAATAACTTGGTAAATATCTAAGAATCTCTAAAAGGACAAGGGTTAGGAATATAGTTCAGGGGCCCAAGTGCCTGGCAAGCACAAGGATCTGAGTTCAATTTTCTTTTCTTTTTTTTTTTTTCTGCATTTTAGAGAAGGGTATACAGGGTCAGGGTCTCACTACTAGATCTGACTCAGTGATCCGCCTGTTTACAGCCTCCCAAGAGCTGGGATTACAGGCATGTGCCACCATGCCCAGTCTCCTGTGTTCAATTTTCAATTCAAAAGAAGAAGAAGAAGAAGAAGAAGAAGAAGAAGAAGAAGAAGAAGAAGAAGAAGAAGAAGAAGAAGAAGAAGAAGAAGAAATTGAGATCATAACATTTTGAGCTGAGAGTTCAAAACAAAATTAATTACCAACTATCTAGAGTCCAAATAAATTGATAGTTTATGAATACAGTAATAAGCAGATCATTAAATAATTTTAACAAACCAACGCATAAGAATGTAACCTTTTTCCAGTGAAGGATGTCAAGTGGAACGGACAGCTAGTGCTTGCTTATTTGTGTGTGTGTGTGTGTGTGTGTGTGTGTGTGTGTGTGTATTGTGCTAATGACTATTTTTTTTCCATTTCGGAGTTTGGTCAGACACACGGAATCTATTCAAAGCAGGTACACAGGCAATTCTTAAGTCCTAGTTTCTTGCCCTGGTTTGAATTCTTGTGAATTTTCATAATCGAATTTGGAACAAAAGAGATGCTGGAGACACTGAACTGAAGTTTGTAGAGCACACTTTCACAGAACGCGGGCATACCGGTGGACTAGTTTGGGAATTGAACTAAGGGCATGGCCCAGGCCCATAGGAGCCCACAAAGTGTTTCCACCCTTATTTTTCAGCTCCTTCTGTTCCTAGACATCTTCAGTAAAACCATTTCACACTGCCTAGGTCTGCAGAAGAGAGCTCAAAGTCCCAGACTGGTTCTTTCTAGAAATCTCCAGAAATGACTCCAGTGCATTCTCCTTTGTTGTAGTTTCTATTTATTTTGTTTTGCTTTGCTTGTAGGATGGTTTCTAGGGAGAACGTTATCACTGAAAAGGTGGGTCCAGATGGTTTCATGAGAGGCTAGAGATGGCGCCGGGAGGAACCAGCTTCAGAGATGAAGGAATATATTCATTCTGGTGCTAGCAGGGAAAAAGGCCCTGCACCTTAACGTGCACAAGAGCCAAGAAAGGCGCGGTGTGATCACGTGCTAGGCCAAGGCACACAGCGGCGTCACTGCAGTTCCCTTGCCACGCGGGAGGAACCATGCTCACCCTTGCGTGGTTGGCATCATTGCTGTAAATACTCACAGAAACAAGCTGTGTCCAGGCTGCCCTAATTGGTCAGTGCTACATCTGTAGAAGTTGCCACCATACCAACCTGCTCCTAATACACAACAATAGCACTTAAACGTGACCTTTGGAACTGAGTATCTTCTTTCCTTTAAGACTCAATGAAGGGGCTGGTGAGATGGCTCAGTGGTCTAAAGCACCTACCTAGAACAAGTTTAGCAAAGCACAGGGACCGCGGTTCAATCCCCCAGCACCACATGCCAGCCAGCCCCGCCCCCTGGTGGGCTGAGCTGGCCACACACACACACACACACACACACAAATAAATAAATAAAATTTTTTTTAAAAAAAGACTCAATGAAGAGCCAGCCAAATGGCTCCGCAGATTAAAGCACCTGCAAGCAGGCCCAGGGGCCGGGGATTCAATCCCTGGGCCTGCCATGCTGGCCCTAGAGATTGAGACTGAATGTGGTGGTACGTGCCTATAATCCCAGATCTTGGAAGGCTGTAAACAGACGGATCGCTATGAGTCTGATCTAGTAGTGAGACCCTGAACACCCTGTAGACCCTTCCCTAAAAATACAACAACCAAAAAAGACTCAATGAATCCTTCATATTTTGTAAGCATGTCTTTGTTGTTAATAACTAGAATATTTGTTGGGTTTTGTTTTATTTTTTCTAGTACTGGGAATCGAACTCAGGACCTTGCACTTTCCAGGCAGGCGATTATGCCACTGAGCTATCTCCCTAGCCCAATAAATACAATATTTACCTCTTCTAAAAACATCCCTCTCCAGCAAGATATGTAAAATTCACTTTTATTTTCCTCTTTACTATTTCAATGGGATCCAACAACACTGAGAGAAAATTCTAACTATAGATTTTTAAATTAAAAATGTAATACAGGGCCAGCCAGATAGCTCAGTGGATTAAAGTGCCTGCTTAGTCAGACACAGAGGCTGGGGTTTGATCCCCTGGCTTTGCTGAGATGGCTGAGATTGGGTGTGGTGGCATGCACCTGTAATCTCAGTGCTTGAGAGGCTGAAAAACAGGAAGGATCACTACAAGTCCAAGTCCTCTCTATGTAGTGAGACCCTATAGGCCCTGTACTAAATACATTAAAAAAAGAAAAGTAATACATATTCCATGGTACCTTTGTTCCTGAACCTTAATCTGTCCTATAATTCTGGAAAAGTGGGCCACATGCAGGAGAGATGGCCACACAGTCATGTTCCTTACCTGGTGCAGAGTTGGCAAACAAACACAAAATGTTGCCAAATGCCCAGTCTCATTCACCATCTCAGCACACCCTGGGGTCAGAGTCCATACAGCTTGTGGTGCCGGGAATAGAACCCTGGTCTCTGCACTCTGCCTAACCAGGCGCTTTAGTCCATTGAGCTATCTGGCTGGCCCTACAACTTGATTTTTTCATTTATCAATTGTGTTCTCCTACTTTTCTGTTGTTTTTGAGACAATGCCTCCAAGGTAGAAAAGACAAATATACATCTAAGGGGTATTTAAGAAATGTGCTGTATCCAGGTGTGGTGGTGCCTGTCTGTAATCCCAGCACTTGAGAGGCTGAGGGAGGAAGATTGTTGTGCCTGGGCTACAAAGAGAGCTCAAGGCCAGCCTGAAATGCATAGTGAGACTCTGTCTCAGAAAAACAAGAAAAAAAAAAGAAAGAAAGGAAGGAAGGTACTACAAAATTGGCCCACATATAACATGAAATCAAGCCTTAACTCATATATAACTCAATGGCTGAAATACACATGGCATAAGAATAAAATTAAAGGGCCAGCCAAGTAGCTCAGCAGATTAAAACATCTGCAAGCAGGCCCAGGGGCTGGGGGTTCGATCCCTGGGCCTTGCTGTGCTGGCCCCATCCCCGGGGGCATGCTGAGATGGCCACTGAGACTG
This sequence comes from Octodon degus, assembly GCF_000260255.1. NCBI lineage: Eukaryota > Metazoa > Chordata > Mammalia > Rodentia > Octodontidae > Octodon > Octodon degus. The sequence continues at coordinate 4,405,062 of NW_004524716.1, read as the reverse complement.
GGCTTGGTGGCATGAACCTGTAATCCTAGCTCTTGGGAGGCTGTAAACAGATGGATAATTATGAGGCCAATCTATGCAGTGAGACCCTATATACCCTGTAGACCCTTCCCTAAAATACAAAAAAAAATAAGGAAGAAGAAGAACAAAATTAGCTGCTGGAGACAAAGAGGATGCCTACTCCTTTGTAAATTGTAATCAAGCTGATAAAGAATGTACTCTGGGTATGATACCTAATTATTGATTTTCAATAAAGTTAATGAAAAAAAAGAAAGTGCCCTAGAAGAGCATGGTCCTCATTAAGTTTGGAAGAAGGTAAGGAAGACGGCAAGTACTTGTTGCTGTGTCCCTAGTGCTCCAGGAAGAGCGCAGGCCATGAGCCTGAGATTCAGACAAGGAGATGGAGACATGGTCCCATCAGAGCCGAGGCCGCTAAAGTCACCATGTTCACCCAGAACTTTCTCACTATGGTCAGCTTTGCCGGCTTCCTTTCGTACAAAGAGGGTAACACACACCAGCGAGTCAATGCAAACTTGACTCAATTCGGCACTTACTTATCCTCTTAAAATACCGATAGAGGCCTTTTGGTTTCTGGTGAATTTCTTGTGCATCCTGACCAACTCTGCAGGATATAGTAATAAAACTGAATGTATTAACAGAGTAGGCGAGGCTATGTTGATTCAACACAGACAAAGCCACTCAGAGCAACTACCTGACCTCTTTCGGTGTAGTGTGAGAACACAGCAGTAACTGTATCCATCAGGCTTTGACACAATATATAAAAATGAAACAAAAAATTAAGGCCCAGCCACATGCAACAAAATTGATGAATTTTAAAACAGTAACACAGGTCTGGCTTGGCCTTCTGGTACACTCCTGTAATCTCAGCGTATCCCACTTGGGAAGCGGAGGCGGTAGGACCACCCCGAGTCCAAAGCAAGTCTGGACTATGTAGTGAGTTCAAGGCCAACCTGAACTGCAGAGGAAGACATGGTCTCCAAAATAATAAGTGCAAAGTGAAAAGAACAAGCAGTGTCGGGAAGCAATTAAAATTTTATTTACATTTGGTTCCAAACTAGGTAAAAGTAATCCCTACTGTTTAATGAGACAAGGTGGTACCTCAGTTCACAAACTTGACTTATTCTACAACTTTGGAAAAAGTGGCCAGGATGGTGTTTGTGTGGGAAAGTTGGCCACTTGATACAGAGTCTGCAGACAAAAGCAAAATTTGGCCAAATGCTGTTTGAAAACCAAATTTCTTGAAAATAAAAGCATTCATGAACCAAGATACCACTGTAGAGAGATACAAAGGCAATGCAGAAAAGCAATGAAAAATGTATCGAGATAGTATTTAGTTCTAACTTTGTTGCTTTTTGTTTGTTTGGTTGGTTTTGTTTGTTTGTTTGTTTTTTGTTTTGTCTGAGGGGGTTTTTTTTGTTGTTTGTTTTTTGTATTTTAGGACAGGGTCTACAGGGTCTCACTGAGTAGATAGGACTCATAGTGATCTGCCTGTTTACAGCCTCCCAAGTGCTGGGATTACAGGCGTGCGTCACCACACCCAGTCTCAATTGCTGTCTCAGCGCACCCCAGGGGCAGGGCTGGCATGACAGACCCAGGGATGGAACTCCTGGCCCCTGCATTCACCTAAGCAAGTGCTTTAATCCACTGAGCTATTTGGCCGGCCCTACTTTTAACTTTGCCAGGCATGGAATGGGTGGGTATTTGGAAGGATACCCAAGGCATTTCTCTATTGTGGCGCCGTTCTACTTCTTGCCATCAGTGTGCCTACTTCATTGTTTGTACTTCTCTGCTTAACATGGGTTTTGGGGTTATGTTATTTATTAAGGTCAGTGGGTAAACTGAAGGTAGTGGAACGGGGGCAAAAAAAGACTAAGGACACAGCTCAACATTAGGTGTAGGTGCGCGTGGTGGCACAGGCCTGTAATCCCAGCCCTCCAGGAGGCTGAAACAGGAGGACTGAAAGTGAGAGCCCAATCTGGGCAGTTTAGAGACTTAAGGCGACC
>NW_004524716.1:4388757-4402101 GCF_000260255.1 Octodon degus | reverse complement strand
CTCTCTGGAAATAGGTGTGCCTTTGGCTGATTCCCTTAAGTCTGGCAGTGACCTTGTGTCACAGAACTGAGATTTTAAACCTCAGAAATATCAACTCATAAGAGATGTGCTTTGTGTGCTGTTGTCCCCAAAGCCTCATGATGTCATGGGGCAGCTTTTGGAGTTTGTGATTCATTCATGATCCAATGCTGGGATTATGGGAGTGACTGCTACACCCACCCTGGGGCAGATAATCTGCATTATAATACGCGGGGAGAGAGGCTCACAAGCTGCCCCAGCGGCTGCCCCTCCCTTTGCTCTTCGCTGTTTTCCACCACCGTGAATGGCTGCCCTCTGCCATGTGCCACGCAGCCTTGGAGCCAGCTGAGTATGGTCTGAAACTTCCAGCAACTGTGAGCTCACTAAACCTTTCCTTCCTTTTGAGTGTTGGGTATTTTGTTCCAACAACAAGAGCTAAGTAACTGAGACGGGGCCTAATCAAGCAGACAGCCCTCGAACCTGATGGCAGTACTTGCCCCGTGCAAGCACTCAGTCTGGCCTCAGCCACCACAACCCCCACCCCACCGCTAACGCTGCTTCTCCAGTGGCTCAGCGCAACCTTTAGGTGGGGCCGAGGGCAACACTTTTTCCACTGGAGGACGTGAGTCAGTACAGAGTGAGGTTCCACTTAATCGCCACCAAAACACAAGGTTCTTAAAATCAGAAGCTAGAAAAGTAAGGAAGTGATTAATACAGAAGTCAGGCCAGCGGTTGTCCCTTGGGCAGGGTGGGGTGCACAGGCCAGCAGGCCTGACGGGCGACGGGTGCATAGGAGGCTTCTAGGGCCTGACCGTGCTCTCTCTCTTGACCTGCGTGATGGCCGCACTGGTGTTGGCTGCTTGATAACTATATTTACACAGTTTATGTACTCGTCTAAATGTGGTTCATAGCTCACAATTATAAACAGCTCAAAATATACAAACTATAGAAAGTTCTTAAGCAGGCAAAATATGACCAGAATTTGTATTATTAAGAGATCATTTGGCTGTTGAAAAGAAGATCAATTTAAGGTGGGATTAGGTTAGAAGCTGAGAAACCAGTGTAGAGTCGCTGCTGTAATTTAGTGAGCAATTATAAGAACCTGGGCTGGAAAATAAGCGTGAAATACTAGGGACGCAATGTGCTCCGTTTTAAAAGATAGACCCAGAGTAAGGCAGAGGCTGGACTGCCTCCTCGCTTACCTTGTGCCTTGGGAGTTGGCTCAGGAATTACAATCCCAATGCAGGCATGTGCCCCAACAGATTCAGAAACTGGGATTCCTCTCTACCTCTTCTCAGAAGCTCTACCTGAGGGCTCAGCCTGCCTGGCCAGTAGCTGGAGAACAGCTTTTTCATGATACCATGACATTACCCGAGTTGAGGTGACACGCATTTTCTATCATAATATCCAATCAGTCAATCACAGTATCTAATCATTGGAGACGATAGAGTATTTACTATCTGGTACTAGAATTTTAGTTCTCGAGGGCAAAGGCTTTTGTTCATTTTGTTCACTATTGTATCCTTGGTGCCTAGGCACAAAATTGGTTTGTAGATAAGTGATCAGGAAGCATTAATGAATGACCACTTTTTTTTTTTTTTTTTTAATCTGGGAATCTCAGCAAATTGCCCAAGCTACTCTCAAACTCAGTCTTCTCCACTTCAGCCTCCAGAGTAGTTGGGACTACAGGTGCACCCCAGCAAGCCCAGCTCATAGCTATTATTTATGTCTAACCATCACAATAGTTGTGTAAGGGTAGGTAGAACACAAATTATTATCCTCATTGTATAAGTTAGAAAGCAGACATTTGGGAGATTGAGGAATATGTCAAATAGCTGATCATTTGTCCGAAGGTAATCAGTTCTCTTAGTTTTTTTCCCTTACTTCACACCAAAAGAGCTGAAGTTTACAGTTCCCATAGATCTCAAACACCAAGTAGAAACATTTGAAAACACATGCTAGGTATGACCAGGCATCCTGTGTTATCTGATGTTCCGGGTTATGAGGTGAAGCAGGCCACCCAACTTCCATTGCATCAATAACCACAGTGCCCTGAGAGGCCAGTTATTGTTCCTCTGGGTAATCGAATCCACCTCACCCAGGGCTACCTTGCACTCTCGTTCTTTCCACATCCTTCACAGTCTCTACACCTGCATCGCTAAGCAGTAGAAGTTCAGGAAACCTATGATTGCAAAAATACATGTCCCAAATTATTTTTCATTAGGAAAAAAAAAAAAGACGAAAGAAGTGTAGGAGAGGCTGGCCTACAGAGCAAGACCCTGTTTCAATACTACTCCTCAAAGGAAAAAAAAAAAAAGGAAAGGAGTAAAAGAAGAAAGAAAGAAGGGGGGGAAAAGAGTGGCAATGGGTAGTTTCAGTGTTCTTCAAAAACATCTGACTAAAGAAAAATTCTGACTTCCAAATAGAATCTCATGGAGTGACTAAAACTAGTGTTTCATAAAAAGTTAATCTCTTAAAGAGGTCTCTTTCCTCTTCATATTAATTACCTTCGTAATTTAAAGCATAAGACACAACTTAGATACTTAGGAAATGCTGGCTGTTCGGTTAATACTACCTTTCACACATCTGGAGTTGTGTATGCCTCCTGTAGGACTCCTCGTTAAACTCCAAAAAACCCCACAAAACAAAACCCTGTATTAAAGCCAGTATTTTTTAAAAAAAACACCTAAAACACTCAAAACAAATAAATCAAATTGTTAGGCTACTTTCTTCCTCTCCAAGTTCTGATATTCACTTGATCCCAAGAACAATTTGGCCCAGGAGATTTAGACCACCGTGGCTTGGTAAGTAGTGTATGCCGCCACACCTGGAGTGTCACACGCAGGACTCACCAGAAATTCAGTTGCAAACTTCTCTTTGTTCTTTTTCTTGTTCTGGGCTCCGTCCAGGAACTTCTGCAGAATTTCTCGCTGGTCCATGCTGTGGAGCTAGAGAGAGAGGCTGCGAGCCGGTCAAGGGCGGGCATCTCAAATGTGTGTCATGGCTGAGACAACACCAAAGCCACTGCTGCCTCCAGAGCGCAGCATGCTGAAGGCTGTGGTTTACTGACTTATATCACAAGCCCTAGAGGAAATTAGTATGAAACCAGCCTCTGTGGTCACACAACAAAGCCATCAGCTCTCTCCAGGGCCCTAGTGCCTTCCTTCTCGACAAAGGAACCTGCTGCAATTCAAGTTTTTTGAACAAACAAAATGCTAACCAAAACTCTGAGGCTCTTCTACTTCATCAGCTTTAAGCAAGACGAAGCCTACCTCTTCCCATTCCCCTGGTGAGCACAAAAGCCCTGTCAACATGGTTTCCTGGGTCCCAAATGAACCCTGAAAATTCAGTTAGGCCCAGGAGAGCAGAGGCACACTGGAGTCACACAGCTTCTACCGGGACTGTTCTCCCCAACGTTGCCTGTCTGCAGGATTGACAGCTAACTTCTGTTCATCAGAGAAGGCATCTTTTTTCAAAACTTTCTTTTTTCCTTTCTGTGGTACTGAGGGCTGAATGCAAGGCCTTGTGTTTGTTAGGCTTTGTTTGCTCTCCCACTGAGCTACACTGCTAGCCCTTCAAATACCAAAAAATACATTTTTTTTTTTTCATTTTTGAGACAGGTTTTCCATAAGTTTCCAGGCTGACTTTGAATTTATGATAGTCCTGCCTCAGCTTCATGGGCAGCTGGGACATAGGCTACCATACCCAGCTTATTTTGAACTTTTAAGTCTGCCATATTGGCCTGAAATTCTTTAATGATGCAAAGTCAGCTGATTCTAACAGTCCATGTCTCTCTCAGTATGGGAGAAATCCTGACCACCATTAAGGGAAGTATAGTCAATTTCAGCGTCTCTTCTGTTCCTGAAGTTTCATGAGCTACACTTGGGCTCTGAGTATAAAGACCATGACCACACTGCTCTATACACAATCAGAAGCTGGCCCACCAGCAGCACCCAACATGGCGGTCGGTCTACTCTCCTCAGATTGGACACTGACAACTGTGGGGCAACAGAAAGAAAGTAAACCAACTACTTTGCTGAGCACAGTATAACTCTCATGTCAGAAAGCCTGAAGAGAACGATATGTGCTTATATTCCCAGCTTTAGGAAGCTGAGGCAGGAGGACTGCTTGAGCTCAGGAGTTTGAGGCTACCCTGAAGAAACACAGAGAAGCCTCGTCTAAAACAAAAACAAACCTGAAGAATGGTTTCTATCAATAATATTTTTATTTTCCAACATGTCTTAGGAAAAACATTGTTTCCAGGGGCTGGGGATATAGCTCAGCAGCATAGTTCCTGCCTAGTAAGTGTGAGGCCCTGAGTTTGATTCCCAGTGTAAATATATATATATATATTTTTTTTTTTTCCAGAAAACAATCCTGTGCATGTGGCATTTTTTTTTTATTACTTTTACTTAATATTTTGTTGTTGTTGTTTTGTTTTCTGGTTTTTTGGTTTTTTGTGGAACCGGGAGTTGAACTCAGACCCTTGCGCTTGCCAGGGAAGCGCTTATTCCACTGAGCCATCTTCCCGGCCTCATGTGGCATTTTGGTCCTGATAGCCAGACTGTTCTAGGAAAAGCTTCCAGATCTCAGCTTGAATAAATTTTCTCCTCTGTGGGTACAAATCTACCAACACCCCAAAATCAGCACATAATTTTTGTTTGAGGATAGAAATTCAATGAATAATATGTTAACAAAATTCATCTAAAATAATTAAGAGAATCTAGGAATGTGTTGTTTGGACTTCCTCTATTTAGGATATTAGTAATCCTTTCTGGTTTTGCGACTTCATTTAAACGCCTTAAGGAAATCATGACTGGATATTAAAGAGTCTGTGTCATGGTTAGAGGTTTTGCAAGGGGAACAACATAATATAGGACACAGTTTATAGTATTATTTTATAATGAATCACCCAAATAATCATATACAAAGAGTGCGGGAAATCTGTCCACACATTAAAGACCCAAGAATCCAGCTGAGGGCCTGGAACCTAATATCCTGCATGAATCCAGCTGAAAACCTAGAGCTCATAACAATGCCCCCTACAAGTCCAGCTGGAGGCCTAGAGCCCACGACAGTGTCTCATGCGGCCTGCTTCACGGATCTATGCGGGAAAGGCCCAAAGGTCAGGGGTGGAAGCTAGGAAGTCTATGCCAGCGGGAAGAAGGATCTGTGCTAGCAGGCTAAAGAATTGGAACTGGAGCCAGGAAGCAAGACTCAAGGTAAGCACCAGAGCTCCCCTAAAAAAGTTACCACAGCCACGTTCAGCAACAGTCAGGTCCCCAGCTCCTCCAGCACAGTGAGGAAAGGCGAGTTCACATCAGGAAATCCAGCGTGACAAGCTCCTCCAGGAAGCTGAGCAGAGCACCGACCGTATTTCCCTCTGGAGCCAGGAGGCGATGCTCAGAATGAGGACCAGAACGCCCTCAAAAGGAATCACAACTGTTCTCAGTGACAGCAAAGTCCTGAGCTTCTCCAGTGACAAGAACAGCCAAGGTCATCGGGAAAGCCAGCATGACAAGGTCCTCCAGCAGAACAGCCCAAGAGAACCAGCAGCTTCCAGAAGCCTCAACAGCACCCCTAACAGCCTCTCAGCAGCTTCTCCACTTCTGCTCTTAGGCTGCTGGCAACAATCCTCAGGTGGCCTCCCACACCCAGCACCACGCTAGTCCAGTTCAGCTGGGTGGAACAAGTGGACCCCTACTTAGCAATCCATGTGGGCTGCATCCTCTTTACTGAGCAAGAACTTCAATCCCAGTCCACAAAAGTTAAAATTAGCCATAATTCTTCAGCAATATTTGTAATAGGATACTATTTCTCAGATTATCACATGTAGCATTAAAGGAGAATTTCTTGCTGCCCTGCTGTATGACTATTTCAAAACATATATCGGAAAAAGCAAAATATCAAGAGTACAGTAACTAAGACCATATAAAATATGAAGTTTGTGAAGTCTAAAAGATGCAAAAAGAATTAATTTGTATGATGGAATTAAGAATTCTCAAAAAAAAAGAATTCTCTATGTATTCATTTCAGAAATTTTTTTTCTAAAATTCACTCTGCCTATATAGCTTTCACATTTCAATATTTGTCTACAATTTTATTTTATTTTTTTGCAGAACTGGGGATTATACTCAGGCCCTTGCACTTGCCAGGGAAGCACTTATTCTACTGAGCCACCTCCCCGGCCCCTTGTCTACAATTTTATTTATTTATTTATTTATTTTTAATAACAATTACTTTTTATTTTTATTTTTGAAGAATATAAAATATAGATATAAAGAAAAAACAGCATTAGAAATGATACAAGATCCCACTAGACAAAGTAATAGGAATTCAACATTGGCTGCTGTATTACATTGTGCTATCTTCAAATTAGTTGTTCACATTACCAGATATAAATGTGTAAGATTCATTTCAAAAAACAAAAACAAAGAATTTATATGACATTCAAAAGAAGAAATAAAATCAGAGTCAGAAAAAATTTAAACATTAATTGCTGCTTTCAAAAGACCAGCAGAAATCGACAATATAATCATCCAAACCATTGTGTACATATATTCCTCATTCCAGAACAATTACTTGCGTTTTTTTTTCCTTGATTTTTTTTTTTTTTTTTTTTTTTTGCGGAACCGGGGATTGAACTCAGGCCCTTGTGCTTGCCAGGGAAGCGCTTATTCCACTGAGCCATCTCCCTGGCCCCTCGTCCTTGAATTTTTTTATTGGTACATTTTATATATACATAGTGATAGCATTCATCATAGGGGAATTGTACCTTGCTTCAAGCAATAGTTTTAAGCATTTTTTTAAAGATTTAAAATTTCTGAATTTAGTTCAACTTATAATACCACATTTCCAAGAAAAATGAACCTTTTGCAAAGACATTTAAATAAAATCATACCAACATGCACAAAAATGAAATTGTCCAAAACTTCTTGTAAAGAAAAAAAATCATTAAAGCATATACATAAAGATATTAGCATGGGGGCAGGTGAGATGGCTCAGTGGTCTAAAGCACCTACTTAGAACAAGTTGAACAAAGCAAAGGGACCACGGTTCAATCCCCCAGCACCACAAGCCAGTCAGCCCCACCCCCTGGTGGGCTGAGCTGGCCACACACACACACACACACACACACATACACACACACACAAATAAATAAATTAATTAAAAAAAAAGATATTAGCTATGGAAGAACAAAATTAAATAGCATCTTATTCCACATTAGAAAGAAAACAAAGGACCAAGGGTGTAAGAAACTAAAGAACTGCAAGAAAAGATCTGTTCTCTTTGAATTTCATACTTAGCAAACATACCTTTGAAAACTAAAAGTAAGATTTTCTAGTTATACAAACTTGAAATATTTTAATACCTCCAGAAGTAGCATATAGGAAATAACAAAGAGCATAATTCAAAAGGCAAGAGAAGTTGCAGTATGTTCCTGGATGAACAATAAAGAGCTCTCTACAATTTTAAATTTTCTATATAATTATTGATTTTCAATGAAGTTAATAATGAGTGAAAAAAGAATTCCTTAAAATTTTTATACTACTTTTTTAATCAGAAAAAAACCTATTAATTGTCTACCAAATTCACTGAGTATCCACTAAATGTAAGCACTGTTAGGGACTGCATATGCCACATAAGCAAGCCAAAATATAGTGAAAAACATCCTGAGACAGTATTTTTTTAAAAAGTACCTCAAAAAAAAAAATCTCAAACTAAAGATACAGACTCAATTACTGATAAAAATGAAAATACCCCAGACTAACTTGCTTATTTGCAGAATAACAAAACATACTCATATAAGAGAGATGATTTTTCTGTATTTGGACAAATAAAACACACGGTTTCCTAATCTCTTTTTCTCCTTAGAATACCCTCACTGCCATTAACCCAGAACTATAATAGCCAGTCACAGTGGTGCACGCCTGTCATCCAGCACCCTGGGAGGCTGAGACAGGAGAACAGCATGTTTGAGGCCAGCATGGGCAACTTAATAACTTAGTGAGATCTTGGTCCCAAATCAAATAAATCCCAGAAGGTGTAGCCCAGTTTGAAGGCATTGGGTTTAATCCTCAATATTGCAAAAATAAATAAATATCCACTTCACTAATTCTGAATAAGTAGGTAAAAGATGCCTAATAAAATAAAATTTCGGCCTTCAAGCCCACATTTCTTATTTCTTATTTCTCAAGGAAGGAGATAGAATAAATAGGAAAGAGAGAATTTCTTCAATGCTGCCAGAGTGTTTTTATCCAAAAGTTAAGGATCTATAATTAATATTTTTTTAGAATTGCAGATTTGTGTTTTTAAAGCAAGCAGCAACTCTTGGACATTTGCTCTACTGTAAGATCAAAAGGTATAGAAACTTGTGCACTAACTAAACCTCAAAAACCCACTTAAGTACAAGGCCACTTCCTGAGAAGACCATTCAAGTGAGCAAAAAACAAACTAAAGGAAAAAACGACAACAAAAAACCCCTCAGCTTTATTTTTAACAAGTCTAAACTACTACCTAGCTTCTCACACCTCTTTCTACAGATATTGGACAGCAAAGCGAACACAGTGCGGCAGTGAACATAGCCCCGAGGCATTTGTACCTTGTAGGAAGAACAAGGGCTGGGAAGAACGAACAAAGCAAGCTGGCAACTAGCTGAAGGAATTTAAGAACTTACGATGAAACGTGTAAACCAGCCTGGCATAGATCACAAGTGAACACGATGATTCCATGTAGGAAAAGATTCACAGACTCTTTGCTGAAACCATGGAGGGTGTGCCTTAGGAGGGAGGGAGCTGGGCTGGGGAGAGAGCTCAGTAGGATAAGTGCTTGCCTGGCAAGCATAAGGTCCTGAGTTCAATCCCTGGTACCACAAAAAAAAAAAAAAAAACAAGGAAGGAGGGAGTTGTGGATCAGCACATGGAAGAGTGCGGAGAAAGCCTTCAGAAGAAAGAAATCGACAGCGAGGTGTGCAGGTTTTAAGAGAAATGTTAGTCCTGGGTTAGACACTAGCCAATAAAAAAATTGAGGAGAATTTCAGGAGTAATTTGTTTATTTATTATATATTAATTTTGTTGAGAAAGAAGTAGCAGTGAAATAGTTTCAAAACAGGTTAGTGGGACAGTTACAATAATTAATACATTGCATATTGTCTTTGTAGTAGTTATTCATAGTACAAGATGCAGACATGATATCTTGTCTAAACACTATTATACAATATATGAATGGCAATAAAATACTCATCTCTGACAAAAATAAACAAAAAGATATAAATGAAGGTCCATTTTGTAGTGAAAAAAAAAATATATATATATGTATATACAAGATAATTAGCATAGATAGACAACTACTTTCTCTTAGTTCAATGAGAAGAAAGTTTTGAACTAATAGGAATAATTTATTTAAGTTAAACCAGCCATAGGAGAAACACTGCCCTTTCTCAGAACATCTTTCTCTGTAGGGAGGTACGGTTCACCCAAAGTTGTTTATCCAGTCCTAGCTTTGGCTTCACTGTACTCGCCTTTTCCCACATCCCAGGGCCATAGATTTGTTGTTGTGTTGTTTTGTTTCGTGTTGTTTTGTTTTGTTTCATTTTGTTCTGTTTTGGAGGCAGGGTCTCACTTCGTTGCTCAGCCTGACCCTGATTTGTGTATGTAGCGCAGGCTCCGACTGATTTACTCCCAGGACGGGACTCACCTATGAGACAATCACTTAAGCACGCTCTCGGTGTTCGGCCTGTTGGTCCTTCCTCCTCCACATCTTTCAAATTCAGCTTGTCTTTTGCCTTCCCATGTTAGCCACCATTCCTGTTTTCATGTTTTCCTACAGTAATATGTCCTTAAATGACCTATCTCTGTGTATCTTCCGTTTTATATCTTCTGGCAACCAAAATTGGATGACAGTTCTGGGATTTTTTTTTTTTTCTCTTAAAAATTTTTTTTCAAGGGGCTGGGGAGATAGCTCAGTAGAATAAGCACCTGCCTGGCAAGTGCAAGGATCTGAGTTCAATCCCCAGTACCACAAAAAAACAATAATTGGAGGGTAACAATGGTCAATACATTGCATTTTGTTATCTTTAAATTAGTTGCTCAGAGTACAAGATATCGGCGTTTAATTGTCCAAAGAATATTAGCACAAGCCTTTCTTTTCAATGAGATAAAAGAAAGTAGTACTATAACTACCTTATCATATATATTATAGGGCTGGTGAGATGGCTCAGTGGTCTAAAGCACCTACTTAGAACAAGCTTAGCAAAGCACAGGGACAGCGGTTCAATCCCCCAGCACCACATGCCAGCCAGCCCCGCCCCCTGGTGGGCTGAGCTTCCCCCCCCACATAAATTTAAAAAATATATATATTATATATAATATATATGCATATATATTTTTTTTCTTTTCCTTTTTTTTTTTTTTTTTTGGCGGTACTGGGGGTTGAACTCATGACCTTGTGCTTGCCAGGCAAGCATTTATTCTACTGAGCTATCTCACCAGCCCCCCCTTCCTCCTTTTCTCTATTCCTCCATCCCAGTTTCTCTTTCCTTTTTAAGTTTCTTGCCATTTTAAAATATTTATTGTACACTTTGGATCTTGTTTACTCTTTCAGCTTTTCATATGAGGGAGACTATACGATATTTACACATATGCATCTTACTTCACTTGTAAGTATGGTCTCAAGTTACATCCATTTAACTGTAAAAGCCTTGGGCTGGCCAGATAGTTCAGCGGACTAAAGCAGCTGCTTAGACAGAGCTCAGTGGCCAGGGTTGGATCCCTGGTGTGCTGTACTGGCCCCACCCCCGGGGTGTGCTGAGACAATTGAGACTAGCTATGGTGGTACGTGCCTGTAATCCCAGCACTTCGGAGGCTGAAAACAGGAGAATCACTATGAGTCTGATCTACAAAGTGAGACCCTGTAGACCCTGTATTAAACACATAAAAAACCCTATAAAATCCTCGAGTTTATCCTTCTTTATGGCTGAGTAGTACTCCACTGTATAAAAAGACAACATCTTTTTTATCCATTACTCAGTTGGGCATTTCGGTTGTTCCCGAGACAGCTATTATAAATTGTGCTGCTATAAACACGGGTGCACATGTACCACTGTGATACAATGTTTTTAATTCTTCTTGGAAAATACCCAACAGAGCAGTAAGTGGGTTAAATGAAACCTCCAATTTTACTTTTTTGAGGACTGTCCACATGATTTCCACAGTGGATGCTCCACTCTGTGCTCCCACCAGCAGTGGATAAAGGGCTCCTTTTTCCCCCACAGCCACTCCAGCATTTGTTATTGGTTGATTTCTTGATCACAGCCAGTTTTTCTGGAGTTGATGGAATCTCAGTGTTGTTTTCATTTGCATCTCTTGAATGACCAGTGATGTGAAACATTTTGCTTTACATTTTCTTTTCCTTATCTTTTTGAGACAGGATCTTGTCTCACTGTGCAGTTCAGGCTGGCCTTGAGCTCACTTTGTAGCCCAGACTGGCCTTTTTTTCCCCTTCTCCTCTCATTTGTTTATTTATTTGGTACAAGGCCTCACTACACAGCTTGGACTCCTAGTGACCCTCCTGTCTCAGCCTTCACAGTGCTGGGATTATAAGCATGTGCCACCAAGTCTGGTTTTAGTGGCCCACATGGCATGTGGTACTGGGGATGAAACTTAGATCCCTGTGCTTGCCAAGGACCACCTGAACCACCTCCCCAGCCCTCTGCCCAGGCTGGTCTTGAACTCACAACATTCCTCTTGCCTCAGCCTTCCAAATGCTGGGATTACAGGCATGTGCCACCACTTTTCATATATTTATATGCTATTTGCATTTCTTCATAGGAAACATGTGCATTCATCTTAGATGCCCATCTTTTGAATGGGTCTTTGAATATGAAAGGTCTGATTTCCTGTTTGTTTGCTTTTTTTTAAAGTTTTTTATGTTCTTAACAGTAATCTTTTGTCTCAGGAACAACTGGGAAACATTTTTTCCCACTCTGTGGGTTGTCTTTTCACTCTGTTGGTGGTTTCTTTTCCTGTGCAAACTTTTTAACGTGACGTAGCCAGGAGTGCTGGTGCACACCTATAATCCCAGCACTTGGGAGGCTGAGACAGGAAGATCGATGCAAGTTCTAGACCAGCCTGGGCCACAAAGTGAGCTCAAGGCTGGCATGAACTGCATAGTGAGACCCTGTCTCAAAAAAATAAAATAAATAAAAGATGAGGTCCCAGTTTTTCATTTCTTTGTGATAGTTCCTGTGTGATCACCGATTTTTATTCATAAAGTCTTTGCCTATCCAATATTTTTAAAAGTTTTAACTATTCTATCTTGCAGATTTAGTGTTTCTACTATTTAGATCTCTGTGTGTCAAAATTCTTAAAATTTCACTTTTATTCTAAACCAAAATACTTACGAGTAGGCTGTGGGAACAAATCCAGATTCCTCCATTTGTCATCAAGACCCTTCTTTTCACCTTTACCCCTAATTTTCACCAGGATGAGAATAAAACTTTTTCTCCAAAACCTTTGCCCCTAACTCCATCAGCTTATGATCTTTTCCTAGTCTAAATCCCCACAATATAAATTTTTATATGTGGCTACAGAGAACTTGTCTTAGTTTCTCCTCCTTTTCCCCCATAAGTTTAACAGGTTTTTTTCTCAAAGAGGTTATGTAAAATGGCCCCTTTAGTTTTAGATGTATCAAAGGCAACACTACTGTAATCTTATACCTTTGTGTAACCCATAGTGTTTAACATGATCTTAAATAGTCTCTTGTGAGACTGTGTGCTATTACATGGCTACTCTTGGGAGAAATCCTCTCTGTTAGTTATTCACCACAGCACCTATTCCAGGTCTCTTCCTAACACAGCGCACAGTGTATGCTCCCAGTGTGGCCAGGCGCTGTCACTTTGTCAGGAGCAGGTGGGCCGTGCCTCTAGGGGGAGGCTGAGGTACCTGGCGGAGCACTTCCGGATGTTGCCGCCCAAGCAGCTGTTGTTACAAGAGGCGCCGAGTCCTTACTGAGGCCTGAGTCCAGCTCAGAGAGGCCATGAGGGCCCAAAAGAAATCACCTCTTTTACTTCCAGTACAGATTTGTTTCTCCTCTTGTAAATGGATACAGAAAAGGCTTGCATAATACCTCAATGACGCACGCTCCATTTGTCATATATTCGCATTGCTCATAGTGGAAAATCTCCTCTTCACCTTCCATCTGCTGCTTCTCACTAAACCATTCCGAGACCTCATCAAGCTCTTCAGTTCACCTGCTGAGACCCCACAGGCCCTCCCTGCACCCCACTGGCCCTCCCTGCACCCCACAGGCCCTCCCTGCACACCCCAC
>NW_004524716.1:4375281-4387942 GCF_000260255.1 Octodon degus | reverse complement strand
CACCCCACAGGCCCTCCCTGCACACCCCATAGGGAGCTGTACTCCACTTTTGGTTTCAGAATACTGAGAGGCAGAGGCTAACTGATAGCTTGCAATTGAAACCATTTAACTATTAAAAAAAAGAAGAAGAAGACTCTTGGTGAACCTTGTCATCTTGTTCAAAGTATTATCAAATTTGGTATCTCATTTCAATGACTCACTTACCCATTCACTTAGTGGATTTATAAAATCCACATGCATGCAAGAGATATGACACGAAAGTGTTCACAATCTGCATCAGTCAGAGGTCTTTTCTTCTTATAGAAACAGTAAGTGCACAGCTACAATTTAAGGCAGTTTGTGATGAAAACTGTGAAAAAGATGTCAAAAAAAAAAAGAAAGAAAGAAAGAAGAAAGAAAGAAAGAAAGACCGGGCAAGCGCAAAGGCCTTAGTTCAATCCTTGGTTCCACCAAAACAAAAACAAAAAAAACCAACTTTGATGAGGCAATCTCTGTCTGTCTGTCTGTCTGTCTGTCTGTCTGTCTGTCTGATTTCAGACAGTGTCTCCCTCTGCAGTTCAGGCTGGCCTTGAGCTCACTTTGTGGCCCAGGCTGATTTCAAACTTACAACAATCCTCCTGCCTCAGCCTCCAGAATGCTGGGATCCCAGGTGTGCACCATTACACCTAGATCCTTTTTTCTTAAACTGGGAATTGAACTCAGGGCCTCATGCTTGCCAGGCAGGTGCTTTGCCACTGAGCTGCCTCCTTGGCCCTCAATTTTTTCCACCTTATATAGATAGCCTTCATGGAAGAAGTAACAATTGAGTTGAGTCTTAAAATGTCTATAGTAACACTGACTAAAGCAATATAAAAAAACATACAAAGGATAGGAGAATTTCAGTTCTATATTGGTTTTGTGGTAGCAAACATGATTTACAAGGTGAGAGCATTTGAGTCCCTGGCTGACTTTATTTAATGGACGCTAGGAAGCCAAGAAAAAAAATTGAATAATTTTATTAAAGTATAACACACAGGAAGCTACACATTAAAGTATACAGTTTGATGTTTTGAGATATATCTATACCCATGAAGCCACCATCACAGCTAAAATAATGAACATATCCAATCACTGTCAATAAGGATTTTAAGACCATTGTGATCAAAACAATGATTTTGGAAAGAATTTCTAGATTTAAAAAAAAAAAAAATCCCCATCTGGTAAATTCTGTTAGGCCTCATAATTTCCTTAAGTAGTACATTAAATTCAAAACTGAATTATACCATGTGGAAAAAAATAAATCAAAACAACGGACAGAGAAACCACAGCTTTTATCCATCTGGTGGCAGTAGATTGGACAAAATGAAATGAGGCAGGAACCTGAAAGCATAACTGGAAGTTGTCTTGGTTACTTTCTCTAATTGGTGAGACCATTGCTCAACATCCAAAATTAAGGTAGGAAAGGTTTATCTAGCTCATAGTTTATGGAGGTTTCAGTCCATAATCAACTGTCTCCAAGACAGAGTGGCATGGTACAGGAGCAAGTAAGTGTTCATGGTGGCAGAAGACAGAATTGGGTACCAGAGAAGTGGGGTCATTGCTGTACCTATACCTGACCATGTGGTCCACGAGCCTTTGGGAATGGCTTGTGGGAAGAGTTTGGAAAGGTTTGGAGACGTCAACTGAAGGATTAGAAGTGAAACATCTTCAGCTGTTCTCTAGGGGAGATTCCAGTCAGAGCACAGAAGACCAGAAAACTGGTGACCAGGCTCAGGAGGTTTCTGCTGGGAAGAAGGACTGCATTGGCTGCTGAGATGATGTGTGTTACGGCTTGGCAGAAAGCTTGTCTGTATTTGGCTCATGTCCAGCGATTTTGCCTGAGAATAATATTAAGGGTGGTGGACTAATTAATCTGGCAGAAGAGATTTCAAGGTAGTCAAATGTTGAGGTGGTGGCATGGCCATTGGTGGGATCGTCTGGTCAGATTTAGGTTGAGAATCATGAGCAAAGAGCCCAGCAGGATAATTTAAAATGTGAGTTTGGCCAGAAGGGACTCTCCAGTAAGACTGGACTGAAAAGGTAGAGCTGAAGAGATAATCATTGCTCAGAAGGAACAGGAGAATATAAAAGATGGTTTGAGAGCATCACAAGAAGCAGCAAGTCTCTACCCCATGTGGTCTCAAAACTGCAAAGGTGAAAGACTTTGCTTTGGGGAGAAAGCTGCAGAGCCCCATGTTCCAGATGGTAGCAACATAGAAAATTTGTTCCTCAGAATTGGATTTGGAATGCCCAGAGATCCAGGCACTCGAGCCCTATAGCCAAGAGAGAAGAAAGCCCCGGCTACTGCTCCAGCAGAACTTGGCATCATCCACGTGGTACTGATTTTAGGTTCACGCAAAATGCAAAAGTTGTGGGGCTAAGAAGGTTTCCATCTGTATTTAGAAGGCCTGGGCAGCCAGGCAGTGTGCCCCTGAAGGGGCAGTGTGTGAAGCTGTGTGAAGCCAAAGGTGCAGTGGAGACCCCCAAAGTTTAGAAAAGCAAGGAACATGGATTAACTAAAGAAAGCTGCAAGGAGAAAGCAAAGCAGGCCTAAGAGAGAGGCCATGGAAGCTACACTCAGAATTGAAAAGCCCTTTTTGTTCTATTTTTATTTTTCCAACCTGCCCCATATAATATGGCCACTTCAATTTTTTGCAGATGCCTACAATTCACTTCCTGGTTTTTTATTGACACAACATCTTGGGCAGTATATTTCTATTTTCTGTTCCCTGTTTCCCAAAGTCACCATACCTTGCCTGTCATATGTAAAACCTACAGTTATGGCTCTGTACTTCAGGTCTGTGAAAGCCAGTACCACCCCCAAAGCGCCAAGGGTGGGGCCTGGCTCTCTTTGTTGTTGGGCGAGATCCTGACCAGGACCACCTTGGATTCCTGGTGTGAAGTGAAGCTGTCTCCAAATCTGTGGTGTTGTTTTGGTGTTCTGCTTGCCATAGCATAACCACTGGCAGTGCCATAGGGGTCGAGGCACCCAAGCCTTTTACAGCCCATAACTTGCTACAGCTTGCCTCAGGTATTTGCCCTGCTGGATTATGGACTTGCTTTGCTCTCAATCCTTTGTATCCCCATTTGTAACTTTCGGAATAGAAATGTTGCCATATGCCACTGGAAGTTAGAAGTATTTAGCTTTTCATTTGTACAGAGGCTTGCAGCTGCAAGTTTTCCTTACATCTCAGAGGAGACTTGGGACTTGGACTTGTCAGCAATGCTGAACCTGTTTGGACTTTGGCAACTCTGAGATACAGACTAAGTGCCTTTTGCACAAAGGAAGGTGCATGAATGTTGGGGGAGCGGAGACAGAATGTTATGGTTCTAATACAATATAATGGGTTTTTTTAGTTTTTTTGTTTGTTTGTTTGGCGGAACTGGGTATTGAGCTCAGGCCCTTGAACTTGCCAGGGAAGCGCTTATTCCACTGAGCCATCTCCCCAGGCCCTGCAATAATATAATGTTGATAAACTTAATACTGGTTCTTAAATGTTTAAGTTGTGAAATGATAAGAATAAGCATGTCTTTGTATCTGGGTGCGGGTTTGAAGAAATGTGTGTGGTTGCCAAATTGACAAGGGGTGGATTGTAATGGCTGACACATTGCATCAACTTCAAAAATTTAGAAGTTTAACTCACCAGGGGCCAAGGTCCCCACTTTGTAAACACACTCATCCTGTGTAAGAGAGGAGAGAGTGGAGAGAGCGTGAATGCTACCCTAGGTGGGAGCCTGCTTACAATACAAGGGAGGAAAAGGATCTCGTGCTCCCTGCTTGCTCTTGTTGCTTTTGCTGTCTGCTGCCATCATGAACAGCTGCCCCTGGGCCACGTGCCATCCTGCCTCGGAGGCAGCTGATTATGGATCAAAACCTGCACAAACTGTAAAGCTACAGAAACCTTTTCTTCCTTAATTTTGGATGTCAGGTATTTTGTATCAGCAACAAGAAAAGTAAGCAATACAGGTTCAACCAATAATCAAAGCAAGTTGTAATAAAGTCTGGCAGTAATATCCAGGACAAAGAGGAAAGAATAAAGACGAAAGACTAATGGGGTAATTGGGATTGGAGAAAGGAAATGATAAAAATTAGGTTTTCAGGTTATGTGATTGGCAATCTGGGAGAGTATAGTATAAAACACACAGAAATAAGCAATTAGAGTTTGTAAATATGGATTTGGGAAGAAGGGAAATAAACCATATATAGGAATCAACCACACTGAGGTAAGATTAAAGCTGTAAGACTGACTTACGTCAATGAAAGAATCAATAGAGAAAAAAAGTCAAGCTCAAATCTTACACTGGTATTGTTTCATTGATCCCTTATAAATGAAGCAGGCAGTGGTTATAAATCCTCTCCTTTAAAATTGGCATGGTCAAATAGCTCAGTGGATTAAAGTGCCTGCTTAGGCAGATGCAGGGGCCCGGGGTTTGATCCCTGGGCCTGCGATGCTGGCCCTGCCCCTAGGGCGCGCCATAATCTCAGCTCTTGGGGGTTGAACATAGGCAGATCACAAGTCCAATCTATGTAGTGAGACCCTATAGACCCTGTAACCCTGTCCTAAAATACAAAATAAATAAATAAAATGGGCATGGTGGCATGTGCCTGTAATCCCAGCACCCAGGAGGCTATACAATAAATTCAAGACAAGCCTGAACTACATAGCAAGACATCATCTCAAAAATCAAAGCAAAACAAATCAAATCTCTGTTTTACAGTGCAGAAACTAAGGCACAAAAGAATTAGGTCACTTGCCCAATGTTACATAATTAGTCTATGGTGAAAGTGAATTGCTAAAGTCAGAGAATCTGAATGCATTCTTAATCTCTGGGCTATCACACCTTCTTCTGCAGCCCCATAAGCTTCCCTAACATAGGATAGCCTGGCAACAAACACAACACTCAGGCCAGAGCTGCTTTACCCGTTTGCCTAGTGTAACCCCAAAGAGAACCATGTCTTCCTAACTGAAGATATTACACTATACTACAATATAATTTATGCTGTTTTATGAGTAATATAGAATAAAACAGGAAATTGATAGGGTAAGAAGGAAAAAAAAGGAGAGAGGGGGATTGCTGGCATTTATCACTCAATTTGGCTTGCATTTGCTGAAACAAATAAATGATTTTCAAGCTTTACATTTGCATAGACAAAAACATTTTATTTCATAAACAGAACAGCATTAGTCAAAGTGATCACAAAGGTCAAATACCACAAAACTTCCCATCTTGATTTCACAGCAAAAGGGACCAAGGAGTACATCAGCTATTTTGGCAGCAAAAGAGGCTAATTTCTACAGTAATAAGAAATCACATTTCTGGATTATTAACCTATTGTGATTTACCCAGGAATTGAGGAAGTAAGTGTAGTTTAGAAAAGTAAAAGAATATAAAACAGCATCACCTATTTACTTCTTTGCATATAGGAAAGTCTCGGAGGTGGCTGGCCGAGGGAGGGGAAGTGGTTAGGCTTTTGCCCAAGTCACTGACACTTCACTGCAGAAGTAGACATAGCAGTGTTTTCTTCCTGACATTCAGGTTAAGTATTCTGGTTTTTGGACTCTGTACATGATGCTGCCGGCTAATCTGTTAGATTATTAAGGACTACTTTGAGATGCACAGATCATAAAAACCAGGCTTTGCTTCCAATCGGTCTCACTTTAAGGCCAAGGACTTGTATAACTTCCATAGTTTACTTGGGAGCCACAGAACTCTCCAGTTGGCCAACAACCCTAGAAAGAACAAGGACCATGCAAGAACAATGCTTGCAAACTCAATTCTTAAGAGTTAGGAATGTTTGAGTTTAAAGCCTATCTACAACTGTGTTTTCAGAATTGTAAGGATTTTAACACATTAAATTATTCAAGGAGCAATAAATGTTCACTGAGCTTCACAGCAGAGGTCAGCAAACTTTTCCTACAGGGCCAACTAGCAAGTATGTTGGCCTGGATGGACCATGTGGAGTACGTCATAACAATGTACGTCAGCTACTGTAGTGTGAAGGCAGCCATGGGCAACACATGGACAAGACAATGTCCCTCCATTCTGAGGAAAGTTTTACTTCTACACAAAGATAGGAAGCCCGATTTGGCCTGAGGTCAGCCATTTGTCAGCTCCTGCTCCAAAGCGCTGATTTTCAAGCTTTATATGCCTCTGAATTGCATATGGAGTTGAAAAGTTGGTTTCCTAGCCCCCAGCCAGTCCCTACAGAATCAGAATTTCTAGGAACGAGGCCAAGAGAGCGGCTATTTAATAAAGTCCAAGCAGTATGTGAACTTCGCTTATGCAATCCCTGAGGTGTGCAGCCAGCTTCACCTAAGCTGGGAGGGCCCTGCTGTCCTAGCCACAGTTGGTGCTGCTTACATCCTGTGGCAATAAAATGCATTAACTTTTACCTTTGGCCTTTGCAAAAGGGGTAGATAAACAAACTGCTCCTTTGGGCTTCCGGCCTCTACACTGCATAAAATACGTTCAGACTAGATGAAACTGACACCAAATTTAGGGATGAATTTGAAAGAAAATTCTTAACTTGAAAAGTTTTCAACCAAAAATCTTCCTGAAATTCCTTATATTACAAAATTAGTAGATAAGATCCTTAACAAAAAGACCAAGTTAAATATAAAGAAATAGTTTTCAGGACTGGGGAGATAGCTCAGTAGAATAAGCACTTGCCTGGCAAGCGCAGGGTCCTGAGTTCAATCCCCAGTACCACAAAAAAAAAAAAAAAAAAAAAAATAGTTTTCAGTGTTCTGCTTTCTCCACCATATTTGCAGCAAAGGCCTAGTTGTTGCCTGAAATTTCAGTAATAAATCATTGTATTGTGTCTGGAGGTTTTAGCATCAACAAAACCTCATTAAAATGCATATAAAAACAGTATAAAATCTCTGTAGGCTTCTGGAAACTGTTTCCAACTTTATCAGTAGGAAATAATTTAGTCAACAAAATACATTCTGACTAAATGAAGAAGTGGTTTTTAAATTTATTTCTCTGTTTTAATTGCCAGAAATTAATCATTTGCTCAAAGAAGTGCAGCTCAGCCAAGAATAATTCAACTTCTTCAGCTCTCCAGATTTTCCTAGGGAAACAGTGAAAATCCTGTAGTCAAAGGGATAGATTTTAGAAATCGGGAATAACCTGCAGATACCTCCAGAGAATACAACCCTGACTAAAGACAGCCAGTCCTAAACAGGGAGAGGAATGCTCTGCAACAGCACAAGGTCTAACAGTTCCTCAGACTTGGGTTTAGCGTGCTTCCTCCTGTTATCACTACCAAGCGAGACACACTGGTTTTTGCTAGGTGATATTTTCTTTCTTTCTTCTTCTTCTTCTTCTTTTTTTTTTTTTTTTTTTTGTATTTAGTACAGGGTCTACAGGGTCTCACTATGTAGATCAGACTCATAGCGATCCTCCTATTTACAGCCTCCCAAGTGCTGGGATTACAGGCGCGCACCACCACGCCCAGTCTCAATCATCAACTCATTGCGCCCCGGGAGCAGGACCAGCACAGCAGGCCTAGGGATTGAACCCCAGCTGCTGCATCAGCCCGAGTAGGTGCTTTAATTCGAGCTATTTGGCCAGCCCTTTGCTAGGTAATACTAAGATGGTTTTTTTTTTTTTTAAAGAATCTTTAACATTCCCCAAATTTTAATTTTTTTTTAATTTAAATTTCTGTATTTGGTACAGGGTTTCACTACGAAGCTTGCACAACATGTCATGCTGGGGATCGAACTAGGTTCTTGTGCTTGCCAGGCAGGTGCTTAGATCACTGAGTTATCTCTGCAGCCCCTTTTTTGGTCTTTTTGAAACAGGGTCTTGCTGTACAGTTCAGGTTGGCCTTGAGCTCACTTTGTAACCCAGGCTGGTCTTAAACTCACAATGATCCTCCTGCCTCAGGATCCCTAGTGCTGGGATTACAAGCATGCACCACTATGCCTGGCCTAAGATGATTTTGAGCTTCCTCAACACACACCTAAGGATTTTAAGGGAAGAAGACCCAGAAATTTACCAAGGAGCAGAGTGTAGCCAGGCTGAGACTGGAGCTCCACCACTGATATACCTTATACATGTTTACGTGTAGGGAGTGGGGATTAGATTAGCGTCAGTAGTCACCGGTACAGGTAGCATGACTGGAGCCCAACCCCTACAGGGCAAGCCTCTGTCTGTTCCCTTCTGTCTACTCCATGGCAACAAAGTCCTGCAGGGTAGGGATGCCTGTTTTCCTACTTCCAAAAAGGGTCACAATGAAGAGTTTCTGGTATGAATATAAAGAGTCCAAATGTCTAGCAAAACCAGGGGCCCAACATACTTACCCATCCTCCCTGGCTCTTGATGAAGTCACAGACGGCTCTGTTGCTATTGATCATACTCATCAGGGGGACAGCCACCTGCCTTGCCATTTCAGGAGCCATGTGGGCCACATACTTAAGAAGTTTCACTGTTACTCCCAGAAAGGCTTTTTCATAAGCAAGGCTGGAATCCTGAGCACACCAGTTCTCACTGTGAGACTGCACTATGTCCTGGAGTACAGCCCTCACCTGAGGAAGGAGAGAGGATGTGTCAGTGAAGTATCACTCAAAAAGTGTAGGAGGCTGCAGGCCAGGAATCCACCAATGCGAGTGCTGCCCGGGGAGTGGCAAAGGGACCTGAGGTATTATCAGGCAGTGGACGGATGAACTTTTCTCACTTTAATATTGTATTATTTTAATGAATATTAGAAAGGATGTAAGAAACTCACCAAATAACTCATCACATCCATGATTTCAAATATTATTGCTTAGGATGAACAATATAAAAGAAAAACAAAGTGATCTGAGAAAAAATACTAAGTACACGAGAACATAAAGGGTCAAACTGTAAAGGTATCATTTGCATACCTAGGAAATGTCCAGGGCTGGCCAGATAGCTCAGCAGATTAAAGCACCTACAAGCAGGCGCAAGGTTCAGGGGCTCGATCCCCAGGCCTGCCATGCCAGCTTTGCTCCCTGGGGGCGCGCTGAGATGGCAAATGAGACTGGGCATGGTGACGCATGCCTGTAATCCCAGCCCTTGGGAGGCTGTAAACAGGCAGATCACTATGAGACCCTGAACACCCTGTAGACCCTCCCCCCCCCCCAAAAAAAAGAATTAACTTTATGCTTCTTTTTTTTCCTGCAAACAATTGGTGCAGAAGCTGTTAGGTAAGGCCAACCAAGGCTTTTTGGTGTGTTGAGGGCAAAGAATGGTCAATACAGGGTGTCAAAATTCAAACAAGCTGGACTGGGGATATAGTTCAGTGGCACAGCACGTGCCTGGTAAGCCTGAGGCCCTGCAATTGCTTCCCAGTACCAAAAAAATTAAAATTAAATTAAAAAGTTCAAACAACCTAAGAAGAGGATTCATGAGGGAAAGTACCTAGGTTTTAGTTTCTAAACATCGTTCTTTCATTAACATAAACTAGAGCTTCCTGGAGGATGGCTGACTACTCTAGGCTGGACATGGAAAAGCACAAGTATTTGTAAAAAAATGCATACACCTCACAACCACAATTTTAAATAAAATAAATTAGACACAGAAGGTTAAATAGTGTATGTTTTCTCTTACATGGGAAACCCAAAGCATCAATAAAGAGCAAAATAAAGTTAGATGATAGGAAACAGGGAAATAAACTATCTGGAGACAGGAGGAAGATTTGAGAATGGGGAAGGTGGGAGACAGGGGAGGGAAGAGAAAGTAAAAAGTAAAAAAAAAAGAATTTTGATATAAAATATTCTCACTTGCAAAAAAAGAAATTAGAGGGTTGGCAAGATAGCTCAGCGGTTGGGCCAGGGAGATGGCTCAGTAAAATGAGTGCTTGCCTGGCAAGCCCAAGGGCCTGAGTTCAATCCCTGGGTCCAAAAAATAAAGATAAAAAAGATAGCTCAGCGTTCTAAAGTGCCTGTTTAGGCAGATACAAGGACTGGGGTTCGATCCCCCGGTGCTGTGCTGGCTCCGGCCTGAGGGAGCATTGAGACAGTGACTGAGACTGGGCGTGGTGACACACACCTGCAATCCCAGTGTTTGGGAGGCTGAAAACAGGAGGATCACTGTGGGTCCAATCTAGTAGTGAGACCCTGAGACCCTGTGGACCCTTCCCTAAAAGATAAAAAAAAAAAAAAAAGTTACATGAATATAGCAGCAAACAAACCAGATGTTTGCTCTCAGATGCTTGCTTTTAGAGTGTTGTTTGCAGTTGGAGTGAGATAGCTCTAGGGATAACAGTTTCTGGGATAATTCATTCAGAGCTAAAATGATTAAGTGACACACAGTCAGTGGTGAGTTAATATGAGCTGCCATGTTATTAATCTGCAACGTCTAGAATGCTGCCTTATATTTTTACAGCAATTTTAAGTGCCACTACTGATAATCAGGGTTCTGACAAAACACCAGTGCACTTAGTCTGGGCTTATCTCTATTTGAATCATACTTGCATTTTTTATTTAATTTAAAAAAAATTTTTAAAAAAATTTTTTGATACAGGGTCTCGCTACGCAGGTCCAACTCATAGTGATCTTCCTGTCTCAGCCTCCCCAGTGCTGGGATTACAGGCATTCACCACCCCTGGTTTCAGTGGCCAGCACGGCATAGCTGGGGCTCCAGAGCCAGCACTGCGTACTGTACTGGGGACTGTACTCGAAACTTTGCACTTGCCAGGCAGGCGCTTAGACCACTGAGCTAACTCCCCAGCCCTGTATCATACTTACAAACTCTCCCCATCTTTTCTGTTCGCACTTCACTGCTGAATCATGGAGTGTTGGGGAGGAAGGTGCCTACCCTCAAAAAAAAAAAAAGTTTTGAAGCCTGCATAAAGGATAGTTTGCTGAGAATAAAGTGCTATGTGCAAACCAAGCACAGCTTTGATGACTACCAACTGGAATAAAGCTAAAAGTTGATCATTCCTCTCCAGTTTCCATCTCTGTACCACAGAGGTTTTGATTAACTTCTACAGAGCTGGCATTTCCTGCTGTTACCCCTTGGATAATTCCAAAATCCCAAACCTCTCACTGAACATTCATACTCACAGTTCATAAGAGTAGGAAGAAAAAAAGGAAGCTTGAAATAGGAAAGAGCAGCAAACAATACAGGAGATAAGAACCTGACCTGTCCTTCAGCAGTTTTTGCAATGATGTCTTTCACAGACTCTTCTATTTCTCCATTGAACTGGTCACCTAACATCCGAAGTCGTCCAGCAATGATAGCCGCATCAAAAGAACAAGCCTCTCCTACGACAGAGAAGACAACATTTGTCACAACTTGAAGGGATGGAAATATTCGTAGGAATCTGAGGAATGGAAACACTTCTCCAGTCTTATAAACAATCTTGGCATTGTTTTCTCCCAAGAACTTCAGTGTCCTGTTGACATTGAGTCATGGTAGTCAAAAGTCTTCCTTCAATGAGAATCTTTCTTTTCAGGTGTTGCTAAAAGAGGAACTGAAGAAAACATACCCAAGCTCTCTTATTGACCTGAAAATAGGGCTTACCTGTGTCTGGTTCCTCTACACTGCATAGATTCCGATTAGCAACCTCTAATGTTGGGCTCAAGAAGTCTCTGAGTAAAGTGTTGACAACGCATTCTGTTTGCTCCTCAAATGTTTGGAGACTCTTCATCTTGGATGCCTACTGTCGAGATCTGCTCTTCCACAAAACAAGAAGTTTCAGCCCAGCAGGAAGTTAGAAACACTGGTAAACCGGCAGATGTATCTAGCTCTTACAGACTTTCCTATTGGACATGTAGTCCTGGGATTTTTTTTTTCTCAACCAGATTTCCTCAAAAATACTTGCTCAGAAATCGAACTTCTCTCAAGAGCTTACCCACACAGAACCAAGGAGATTTGTTGAAGACTTTTAGTTCCTTATCTTAGAACCACACCCTAGCCAGTAAATATTGCTAATGAGTAACTTCTATTTCTACATAGCTGGTTTCAAACTGAAATTAAGTTAGGAGTCCTTCCTTATGCGATGACTGAGCACCTATCTGCATGGAACTATACTTCACATTACAAAGGAGGCAGAAAAATGACATGTTTGTGGTGTGCACAGGTCAGCAGAAATGACAGCTATTAATTGATAAATCGCAAGCCCCATAATTTCTTACGTTCTAGAGATACAATGTACAAGAGTATAATAGGGAAGAATCCGTAAATGGATTGTGAAAGCTTTCAAATAGTGACATCTGAGTGAGGACTGAGGGATAAACTGGGATTCATTAAGCAAGAAAGGAGAAACAGGACTATTTGAGATGGAAGTGAGGTAGAGGAAATAAAGAAAGGTTAAAGGAGACAAGGATATTTTCATTTTGAAATTGTAATTTTAAGATAACTGCAGCTTGCAAACATAATTGAACTTATCTAAAGTTACAATTCTTCTTTCCCTCCTTTAGGCCTGCTCTTCTTCCAGGATCTTAAATCTTTAAGGTTCTTACAGATAAAACTGAGAGGTTATGGTCCAGTACAGACTGCTAAATTATCACGGCCCTGATCCAACATGGCTGAATCCCCCGAACAACAGCTAATCTTCCCAATGACCACTTCCTCCTCCTTCCCTCTCCAGCCCGGGATACAACCTCCTGAACCTTTCCCGCCTGCACAAGGGGGCCTCCAATCAGCTCCTTATACGTCCTAAACCCGC